>NW_028317904.1:1070000-1222500 GCF_062004578.1 Staurois parvus
AACGTCACATTCTTGGGGAGTCTCCATGTGAACGTCACATTCTGGCAGCATCTCAATCTGAATGTCACATACTGGCGAAGTCTCAATGCGAACGTCACATTCTTAGGGAGTCTCCATGTGAACGTCACATTCTGGCGAAGTCTCAATGCGAACGTCACATTCTTGGGGAGTCTCCATGTGAACATCACATTCTGACGAAGTCTCAATGCGAACGTCACATTCTTGGGGATTCTCCATGCAAACATGACATTCTTGCGAAGTCTAAATGCGAACGTCATATTCTTGCGAAGTCTCAAGGCGAACGTCACATTCTTGGGGATTCGCCATGTGAACGTCACATTCTGGTGAAGTCTCCATACGAACGTCACATTCTTGGGGAGTCTCCATGTGAACGTCACATTCTTGGGGAGTCTCCATGTGAACGTCACATTCTTGAGGAGTCTCCATGTGAACGTCACATTCTGGCGGGGTCTCAATATGAATGTCACATATTGGCGAAGTCTCAATGCGAACGTCACATTCTCGGGGAGTCTCCATGTGAACGTCACATTCTGGCGAAGTCTCAATGCGAGCGTCACATTCTTGGGGAGTCTCCATGTGAACGTCACATTCTTGGGGAGTCTCCATGTGAACGTCACATTCTTGGGGAGTCTCCATGTGAACGTCACATTCTGGCGAAGTCTCAATGCGAGCGTCACATTCTTGGGGAGTCTCCATGTGAACGTCACATTCTTGGGGAGTCTCCATGTAAACGTCACATTCTGGCGAAGTCTCAAAGCGAGCGTCACATTCTTGGGGAGTCTCCATGTGAACGTCACATTCTTGGGGAGTCTCCATGTGAACGTCACATTCTTGGGGAGTCTCCATGGGAAAGTCACATTCTGGTGAAGTCTCAGTGCGAACTTCACATTCTGGCGAAGTCTCAATGTGAACGTCACATTCTTGCGAAGTCTCAATGCGAACGTCACATTCTTGCGAAGTCTTAATGCGAATGTCACATTCTTGGGGAGTCTCCATGTGAATGTCACATTCTGGCGAAGTCTGAATGCGATCCTCACATTCTTGGGGAGCCTCCGTGCGAACGTCACATTCTGGCGAAGTCTCAATGCGAACGTCACATTCTTGGGGATTCTCCATGTGAACGTCACATTCTGGCGAAGTCTCAATGCGAACGTCACATTCTTGGGGATTCTCCATGTGAACGTCACATTCTGGCGAAGTCTCAATGCGAAAGTCATATTCCTGCGGCGTCTCAAAAAAATACCAGCCTCCAACCTCCCCTCATAGCTGGCCCAACACACGCCTGAAAGAAGTACCAGACTCCAGTCTCCCCTCTTAGCTGGTCCTTCACACGCCTGAAAATAGTACCGCCTCCATCCTCCCCTCATAGCTGATCCTGAGTGGGAAGGTCAAACTCTAGCGGCGTGACTTTTGCGACTTTTTTGTAGAACGCTCAATGTGTTTGCGAAGTCTTCGTGGAACTTTACAGTCATCTTCATCTGTTGGTGGAATCTGCGAGCGATCGGTACGTTTTTGTGGAATCTTTCTGTTAACAGCACTTTCTGGAGGACGCGTAACACGATTAGCACGTTTTGGTACGGCCTCACAGTGATCGTGATGTTTTTGTGGAGTCTTATTAATAACGTCACTTTCTGGAGGACGCGTAATGCGATTAGCACGTTTTGGTACGGCCTCACAGTGATCGTGATGTTTTTGTGGAGTCTTATTAATAACGTCACTTTCCGGAGGAAGCGTACTGCGATTAGTACGTTTTGGTATGGCCTCAAAGTGATCGCTATTTTTTTGTGGAGTCTTACTAATAACGTCACTTTCCGGAGGAAACGTACTGCGATTAGCACGTTTTCGTATGGCCTCAAAGTGATCGAGACTTTTTTCAGAATGAGGACTCCCTTTGCGACATTTTCGTGGACTGTCATCATGAAATATAAATGTATCACTTACTAGTGAAGTCAGAAAGTGAACACGACGTTTTGGTGGCGTCTGAATGTGAACGTCACATTCTGGCGGAGTCTCAATGTTGACGCAACTTTTCTGAGAACGCAAAATGCCTTTAAGTTGATATGGAACGATATAGCGAACGTCACTTACTTCTGGAGTCAGAAAGTGAACACAACGTTTTGGTGGAGCCTCAACCTGAACACCACATTCTAGTGGATTCTTAAGGTTAACGCAACTTTTCTCAGAACGCAAAATGCCTTTAAGTTTTTGTGGAACGTCATTTCTTAGGGGAGTCTGAAAGCCAACACAACGTTTTGGTGGAGTCATATGATGACTGTCAAATTGTGGCAGAGTATCCAGGGGAACACCACATTCTGGCAGAGTCTCCATGTGAACGTTACATGCTGGCGGCGTCTCAATCCAAACGTCACATTCTGGCGAAGTATCCATGTGAATGTCACATTCTTGGGGAGTCTCCATGTGAACGTCACATTCTTGGGGAGTCTCCATGTGAACGTCACATTCTTGGGGAGTCTCCATGTGAACGTCACATTCTTGGGGAGTCTCCATGTGAACGTCACATTCTTGCGGAGTCTCAATGCGAGCGTCACATTCTGGCGAAGTCTCAATGTGAGCGTCACATTCTGGTGGAGTCTCAATGCGAGCGTCACATTCTTGGGGAGTCTCCATGTGAACGTCACATTCTGGCGAAGTCTCAATGTGAACGTCATATTCCTGCGGCGTCTCAATGCAAACGTCACATTCTTGGGGAGTCTCCATGTGAACGTCACATTCTGGCGAAGTTTCAATGCGAACGTCACATTCTGGCGAAGTCTCAATGCGAACGTCACATTCTTGGGGAGTCTCCATGCGAACGTCA
Organism: Staurois parvus; assembly: GCF_062004578.1. Lineage (NCBI taxonomy): Eukaryota > Metazoa > Chordata > Amphibia > Anura > Ranidae > Staurois > Staurois parvus. Next base: position 1,072,840 of record NW_028317904.1, read on the forward strand.
CATTCTGGCGAAGTTTCAATGCGAACGTCACATTCTGGCGAAGTCTCTATGTGAACGTCACATTCTGGCGAAGTCTCTATGCGAACGTCACATTCTGGCGAAGTCTCAATGCGAACGTCACATTCTGGCGAAGTCTCAATGCGAACGTCCCATTCTGGCGAAGTCTCAATGCGAACGTCACATTCTTGGGGAGTCTCCATGTGAACGTCACATTCTTGGGGAGTCTCCATGTGAACGTCACATTCTGGCGATGTCTCAATGTGAACGTCACATTCTTGGAGAGTCTCCATGTGAACATCACATTCTTGGGGAGTCTCCATGTGAACGTCACATTCTGGCGAAGTCTCAATGCGAACGTCACATTCCTGGGGAGTCTCCATGCGAACGTCACATTCTGGCGAAGTCTCAATGCTAACGTCACATTCTGGCGAAGTCTCAATGCTAACGTCACATTCTGGCGAAGTCTCAATGCGAGCGTCACATTCTGGCGGAGTCTCAATGCGAGCGTCACATTCTGGCGAAGTCTCAATGCTAACGTCACATTCTTGGGGAGTCTCCATGTGAACATCACATTCTGGTGAAGTCTCAATGTGAACGTCATATTCCTGCGGCATCTCAATGCAAACGTCACATTCTTGGGGAGTCTCCATGTGAACGTCACATTCTGGCGAAGTTTCAATGTGAACGTCACATTCTGGCGAAGTCTCAATGCGAACGTCACATTCTGGCGAAGTCTCAATGCGAACGTCACATTCTGGCGAAGTCTCTATGCGAACGTCACATTCTGGCAAAGTCTCAATGCGAACGTCACATTCTGGCGAAGTCTCAATGCGAACGTCACATTCTGGCAAAGTCTCAATGCGAACGTCACATTCTTGGGGAGTCTCCATGTGAACGTCACATTCTTGGGGAGTCTCCATGTGAACGTCACATTCTGGCGAAGTCTCAATGTGAACGTCACATTCTTGGGGAGTCTCCATGTGAACATCACATTCTTGGGGAGTCTCCATGTGAACGTCACATTCTGGCGAAGTCTCAATGCGAACGTCACATTCCTGGGGAGTCTCCATGCGAACGTCACATTCTGGCGAAGTCTCAATGCTAACGTCACATTCTTGCGAAGTCTCAATGCTAACGTCACATTCTGGCGAAGTCTCAATGCGAACATCACATTCTGGCGAAGTCTCAATGCTAACGTCACATTCTGGCGAAGTGTCAATGCCAACGTCACATTCTGGCGAAGTTTCAATGCTAACATCACATTCTGGCGAAGTTTCAATGCTAACATCACATTCTGGCGAAGTCTCAATGCGAACGTCACATTCTGGCGAAGTCTCAATGCGAACGTCACATTCTGGCGAAGTCTCAATGCGAACGTCACATTCTGGCGAAGTCTCAATGCGAACGTCACATTCTGGCGAAGTCTCAATGTGAACGTCACATTCTGGCAAAGTCTCAATGCTAACGTCACATTCTGGCGAAGTCTCAATGCGAACGTCACATTCTGGCGAAGTCTCAATGCGAACGTCACATTCTTGGTGAGTCTCAATGCGAACGTCACATTCTTGGGGATTCTCCATGTGATCGTCACATTCTGGCGATGTCTCAATGCAAACGTCACATTCTTGGGGAATCTCCATGTGATTGTCACATTCTGGCGAAGTCTCAATGCGAACCTCACATTCTTGGTGAGTCTCCATGTGAACGTCACATTCTGGCGAAGTCTCAATGCTAACGTGACATTCTTGGGGAGTCTCAATGCGAACGTCACATTCTTGGGGATTCTCCATGTGATCGTCACATTCTGGCGAAGTCTCAATGCGAACGTCACATTCTTGGGGATTCTCCATGTGATCGTCACATTCTGGCGAAGTCTCAATGCGAACGTCACATTCTTGCGAAGTCTCAATGCGAAGGTCACATTCTTGGGGAGTCTCCATGTGAACGTCACATTCTTGGGGAGTCTCCATGCGAACGTCACATTCTTGGGGAGTCTCCATGTGAACGTCACATTCGGGTGAAGTCTCAATTCGAACATCACACGCTGGCGGATTCTTCATGTGGATTTCAAGCTCATTCTCGCTCATTAGGGCAGGCCTGCCGTGTGAGCTGTGTCTGTAGTAAATACTGCTTACATCTGTAATAAAGAAGAATTGCATTTAGCACCTTCATTTACATTTTATATATTTGTCTGTATGAAACCTAAAATTATAGAAAGAAAACATCAAAACTCCAGTGCCTGGAGCAATCAATAAACCCGAAGATGACAGGCACACAGCCGTGACTATTGTTGGCCTTCGTATAAAAATGCCGGTTGCCTGGCAGTTGTGTATACAGTATATATATTTTAATAAAAAGTGGCAGGATCTACCGTATTTTCCGGCGTATAAGGCGACTGGGTGTATAAGACGACCCCCTAATTTTCCTTTTAAAACCTAGGTTTTGGGCTATACTCGCCGTATAAGACTACCCCCCTTCCGAGGCAACACCATTTAAAAACATCAGATTTTTTAATTGAAATGGTTATGACTTACCGGTACTTAAAATCCTTCAAAATCCTCATGTTCATCCTCTGACATCATAAGTTCATGAATGACATCTTGTGATACATTTGTAAGACAGTCATCATATGGATCAAATTCCAAGTCAGATGGTTCCCGCTGGATGTGCGGTAATCCGGTAGCTTCGGCTACATACAGTATACAGTATATATACAGCCCTCTGGATGTGCAGTAATGTACATACAGTATACCGTGCCGAGCCAAGCTGGCTCAAAACAAAAGTCCCTATGACAGATGAATCTGTCAGCCTGCTGGATGTGCGGTATATACAGTATACTGAGCCAAGCCGTTTCAAAATGTACCGGTACGTCCCTACGGTAATCGGATTGCTGGATATGTGTATGCACAGTAGCTGAGGCTACATACAGTATACACCGGGCCAATCACGGTGAGCGATGTATTCTACTAATGAATACAAAGCCTGCTCGGATCAGCTGAGGTTGTGACATAATCAGCCCACCTCTCTGACTTAGCCAATCCGAGCAGGCTTTGTATTCATTAGTAGAATACATCCCTCGCCATGACTGGCCCAGTGTATACTGTATGTAGCCGCAGCTACCGTACATACACGCATCCAGCGGGCTGATTACAGTAGGGACATACCGGTACGTTTTGAAAGCGCTTGGCTCAGCGCAGTATACTGGATATACCGCACATCCAGCAGGCTGACAGATTCATCTGTCATAGGGACATTTGTTTTGAGCCAGCTTGGCTCAGCACGGTATACTGTATGTACATTACTGCACATCCAGCCAGCTTGACCCAAACAAACTCAAGGTTCACATTTTATACCCCGCGTATAAGACGACCCCCAATATTTTGAAGTATAAAAAGTAGTCTTATACGCCAGAAAATAGTGTATATACAGTATATCTATATATAGACCCTGACACTGTTCTATCTATCTCTCTCTATATATGTCCCTATACTTGGTTGTATTATAATGCAGTCATAGACCAAGATCCTACGTACCTTTTGCGTTGTTCTGTCGGGTTCTTAGGCGAATACAAGGGCAGGTGGTGTGTAGAAGCGCCCTGAGCCCCCGCCTGATGGCCTTCAATACCCCCTTACGAGGGCCTGTGGACTGGGCGGGGGGATTCTGGTTCCCAGATAAGGGGACCATTTTTGAAAACATAACTGGTTCTCCTTTGATGGTGTTCAGAAGATCCGCTGGTTTTCTGGCTGTTTGCTGGCAATGAAAACGTGCCATTATAGAATAATCAGCAACGTCTGTCAGAGCAACAAGATTCGCTTCCTCTCCACACAAGGGAAACTCAGCGAATGAGCCTCCACTGCTGGGGGCGGGGCTTCTACTCAGACTGCAGGGTCACATGACCTTGGCTTGGCTCTAACTGCTGGGGGTGGGGCTTATACTCAGGGGTTAACAAATTCAAAAATTTGAATTTTTTCAGTTAGAGCCAAGCCAAGGTCATGTGACCTTAACCTGACAAAATTCACATTTTTGAAGTTGTTATCTCCTCGCTGCCCAATACATGTTTAACAATTCTCACACATTTATTACAAACAGCATTTTTTTTTCTGCTAGAAAATGACTAAGAATGCCCAAACATGATATCATTTCTGAAAGCAGAGACCCCGGAGATTAAAATGGGGGTTGTTACTGTTTTTATATGTTAAATATGAAGAAATCCTCCTGCGCTCAATGGGATAATTAATGCCTATTATTTAGCTGCTGTCACTCAACTTAAACCAACAAGTCCAATTATAAATCAGGAGTTTGCCAGAAGGGATCTACCACTGAGGTGGAAATAGCTGTGTGGCCCTGTGTGGGTCAAGGAGGGGAGGCGAGCAGGCATTGCTGCCATTCGGAGGATCCAATTTTGCACCTAGAAGTGGAGAACACGTGTGTTTTTGAAGCACAGAGTCACATGCATGGACTTTTTTACTTCTGATGTTTATATTGTTTATTTGTATAAGGCACTAATGAAAGTGAATAATTCATATATTATAAGTGGTTTTCACTCACTGGTTTATTTTATTTATTATTTACTCCCATCTGTGGAGTTTTCAAGTCTATGCCCTGTAAGTCAGTTTTTTTACTGTGTGTGTTAATTCACCAATTCTAAATACATTTGGTTGCACTATTCCACCTTCCTCCACTGGGGGGCGGTATTAATGTGGATTATATTCCATTGATTTTACTTGGAAATTGTATATATTTCAGCACAATTTTGAGAGGATTTTATTGCTATATCATTTCATTTAAGCGCTTCACTATTTTTTTTCTTTTGTTTTTATATGTTGCATGATATTGGTGCAGTTGTTTATTAAATGCAAATTTTATTGAAAAAATCCACTTAAATGCATTTTCATGCAGACAAATACAATATGATTCCCAATTTTTTGATAAAACATGATGATGATGAGCCGAGAAGTTAAGATACCCAACATGGTCATATATGACCACCTCCCGTCCACATGACGTCATATGACGTTCCGGACTTTGATTGGAGATATCGGGATGATGCTTGCACCTATCGGTATCTTGCAGATATCTTTTATTTCAGCCTGCGATTCCCTGCAATGTAAAAGCCATCCTAGCAGCTGGATGGCTTTTACAGGTGGGGACGTCCCTCCCGCTGCCCATCGTCATCTCTCCATGCTCTCTCGTGCGATGAAGGCGCCTGAGAACCGATCCTGCGGTGGTGCCGGGTTACCACAGAGCTATGACCCCGGGAGGTCGGACGTGACTTTTTTTTGCTGGAGAGCCTGAGACCAATTTCTATTGTTTTTTTGTCTTTTTTTCCAGCATAGAGGAGAGATGTGACCCTAGATCTCTCCATAAAGAGGACCTGTCATGCCTTTTTCCTATTATAAGGGATGTTTACCTTCCTTGTAATAGGAATAAAAGAAAATTAAGGAATTAGTGTAAAAATACTAAAATTGAAATTAAATAAATACATTTTTTTAAAGCGCCCCTGTCCCCTCCTGCTCACATGCAAAAGCAAGTGCGTATGTAGAGGATGTTCGATCCACTCATGTGAGGTATCGGCATGAACATTATAGTGAGAGCAATAATTCCAGCGCTAGATCTCCTCTGTGACTTTAAACTGGTAACCTGTAAAAATGTTTAAATCTTCACCTATGGAGATTCTGAGCACCGTAGTTTGTCGCCATTCCACAAGCGTGATATGTTTGGTATCTATTTACTCAGCGTAACGTCATCTTTTATATTTTACCAAAAAAGTGGATTATAGAATGTGGGTTTTTTGCAATATAATTCATTAAAGTGTATTTTTTCAGAAAAAAAAAATTGTGTTTCAAATATTGCTGCGTAAATACTGTGTGAGGTAAAAAATGACAAGAACCACCGTTATAATCTCTAGAGTCTTTGCTAAAAAATATATATATATAATGTTTGAAGGTTCTGAGTAATTTTATAGCAAATAAATGATGATTTTTACATGTCTGAGAGAAATGTCAGAATTGGCCAGGGTGGGAAGTACCGTATTTTTCACTCCATAAGACGCACTTTTTTCCCCCCAAAAAAGGGGGGAAAATGTCAGTGCGTCTTATGGAGCGAATATAAAGCGGCCATTCCGGTATTTCTGCTGCCACCATGTCAGAATACCGGGCCGGCCGCTCAGCTGTTCTCTCCTGCAGGGCCTTACCTGTTCCTCGCTCCAGCGCTGCACAGTCTTCCCGCGCTGGCTTCTGTGACAGCCGGGTGCCCACTGCGCATGTGCTGCGCTTTGTGAATGATCCGGTGTCTTCTGGGACACATGACAGGTCCCAGAAGGCGCCGGGCCATTCACAAAGCGCAGCGCTTCTCGCGCATGCGCAGTGGGCACCCGGCTGTCACAGAAGCCGGCCCGGGAAGAAGGAAGGAAGGACAACTCCGCGGAAGTGGGAGCGGGTACCTGTCAAATTCAGGTACCCGCTCCCCCTCCCTCCCCAAAGGTCAGCAGTCTCTGGTCATCCCCTGCACTGTCTACAGTCTCTGGTCATCCCCTGCACTGTCTGCAGTCTCTGGTCATTCCCTGCACTGTCCGCAGTCTCTGGTCATCCCCTGCACTGTCTGCAGTCTCTGGTCGTTCCCTGCACTGTCCGCAGTCTCTGGTCATCCCCTGCACTGTCTGCAGTCTCTGGTCATTCCCTGCACTGTCCGCAGTCTCTGGTCATCTCCTGCACTGTCTGCAGTCTCTGGTCATCCCCTGCACTGTCCGCAGTCTCTGGTCATTCCCTGCACTGTCTGCAGTCTCTGGTCATTCCCTGCACTGTCTGCAGTCTCTGGTCATTCCCTGCACTGTCTGCAGTCTCTGTTCATCCCCTGTACTGTCTGCAGTCTCTGGTCATCCCCTGTACTGTGTCCGCAGTCTCTGGTCATCCCCTGCACTGTGTCCGTCGTCTCTGGTCATCTCCTGCACTGTGTCCGCAGTCTCTGGTCATCTCCTGTACTGTGTCCGCAGTCTCTGGTCATCTCCTGTACTGTGTCCGCCGTCTCTGGTCATCTCCTGTACTGTGTCCGCAGTCTCTGGTCATCTCCTGTACTGTGTCCGCAGTCTCTGGTCATCCCCTGTACTGTGTCCGCAGTCTCTGGTCATCTCCTGTACTGTGTCCGCAGTCTCTGGTCATCCCCTGCACTGTGTCCGCAGTCTCTGGTCATCTCCTGTACTGTGTCCGCAGTCTCTGGTCATCTCCTGTACTGTGTCCGCAGTCTCTGGTCATCCCCTGTACTGTGTCCGCCGTCTCTGGTCATCTCCTGTACTATGTCCGCAGTCTCTGGTCATCTCCTGTACTGTGTCCGCAGTCTCTGGTCATCCCCTGTACTGTGTCCGCAGTCTCTGGTCATCTCCTGTACTGTGTCCGCCGTCTCTGGTCATCTCCTGTACTGTGTCCGCAGTCTCTGGTCATCTCCTGTACTGTGTCCGCAGTCTCTGGTCATCTCCTGTACTGTGTCCGCAGTCTCTGGTCATCTCCTGTACTGTGTCCGCAGTCTCTGGTCACCCCCTGTACTGTGTCCGCCGTCTCTGGTCATCTCCTGTACTATGTCCGCAGTCTCTGGTCATCTCCTGTACTGTGTCCGCAGTCTCTGGTCATCCCCTGTACTGTGTCCGCAGTCTCTGGTCATCTCCTGTACTGTGTCCGCCGTCTCTGGTCATCTCCTGTACTGTGTCCGCAGTCTCTGGTCATCTCCTGTACTATGTCCGCAGTCTCTGGTCATCCCCTGTACTGTGTCTGCAGTCCATTGGTTCAGAATATTTTTTTTTCTTGTTTTTCCCCTCTAAAACCTAGGTGCGTCTTATGCTCAGGTGCGTCTTATGGAGCGAAAAATACGGTAGTTTAAATTGTGCACTCCTGAGAAACATTGTTTTATTTTTTTTTATTTGAATGTATTTTATTTAAATTAATTTTTTGCACCTTTTAAACGTTCTTTTTACATTCAACTTTATTGCTATCACAATAAAAACAGGTTATGACTAGAGATGTATACATCCAGGGAAGGGAAATCCGAAAACACAAAGACAGGAGAGGGTGACATCTGATTGGTAGAGGTGAGAGGTTGGCTGCCATGTTTATTTCCAGGTCAGCTCTCTGGGGTGGGGGGGTCACTGGAAAGGCCATATTGTTTTTGGATCAGACACCAGGACCGAAGACCTGGTGACACCCCCTGCTCCACCTACTCCCTTCCCCGATACTGCCCACATCCCTATACCCAGACCTTCACTGAACACCTTTCACCCCGCCTCCAAGAGACCTTGGGTAACGCCCCCTTCACCACCCCACCTCCGCCTACATTCTACAGACAACACATGGCCACCCTGCCCCCTGCCCTCCAAGGACCAATAGGAGAGCGTGGTGGGCGGGGAGTGGGTTGCAGGGCTTTGTATTGGTGGCTACACGGCCGGGATCCAGTCTATCATGGTAGCGCTCTGAGGCTGGATCGGAGGTGTGTGCTGCAGGGGTGTCCGGAGGGCACATCGTGTATACATGTGTGTATATATATTCATTGTATAATATATATCTGCATCATGTAATATTTCATGAATGGAAAGATTTTTTCAATATGGTGGGCTGCTTCACTAGTTGCTATGGACGGCACATTCCTAGCAACCAATTGTACCCCGCCCCCCTGCCAATCTCGTCTCTGCCTCCTGTTTGCCCAGCTACAGGGACACCGGACGTGTGCTGTATAGGGGGTCACTGATGGGGACATTGATGTGAAGAGGACTGACATGGAGGAAAGGGATTCTGAAGAGGATAGATATAAGGACTCTGATGGGGTCACTGATATAAGGGGGACTCTGATGGGAACACTGATGTAAGGGGGGGACTCTGATAGTATGACTGATTTAAGGAGGACTCTGATGGGGACACTGGTTTATAGGGGGACTCTGATGGGGTTATTGATGTAATGAGGACTCTGATGGGGTCACTGATATAAGGGAGGGACTCTGATGGGGACACTGATATAATGGGGACTCTGATGGGGGCACTGATATAATGGGGACTCTGATGGGGGCACTGAAATAAGGGTGGGTCTCGGATGGGGTCACTGATATAATGGGGGGCACTGATATAAGGGGGAGCTCTGATGGGGACACTGATATAAGGAATACTCTGATGGGGTTACTGGTGTAATGAGGACTCTGATGGGGATACTGATGTAAGGGGGGACTCTGATGGTATCACTAATTTAAGGAGGACTCTGATGGGGACACTGGTTTATAGGGGGACTCTGATAGGCCAGTGATGTAAGGGGGACTCTAATGGGATAACTGATATAAAGAGAACTCTGATGGGGTCACTAATATAAGGGGGGGCTCTTATGGGCACACTGATATAAGGAGGACTCTGATGGGATTATTGATGTAATGAGGACCCTGATGGGGTCACTGATATAAGGGAGGGACTCTGATGGGGAAACTGATATAAGGGGGACTCTGATGGGGGCACTGATATAAGGGGGGGTACTCTGATGGAGTCACTAATATAAGGAGGACTCTGATGGGGACGGGGACGGGGACACTGATGTAAGGAGGACTCCTTTGGGTCACTGATGTAAGGAGGACTCTGATGGGGTCACTGATATAAGGGGGGAGACTGATACTGTATAATGGAGGACTCTGATGGGGTCACTGATGTAAGGAGGACTCGAATGGGGGGTCACTGATATAAGTAGGGGGGGGATTCTGATGGGGACACTGATATAAGGGGGACTCTGATGGGGACACCCACTCTGCCAGTGCAGCGTTTCCTCCTGCTGTGATCCGAGTTCTGCTTCGCCATGTTATTGGGAGCTGGCCTTTTCTGCTGACTTCCGGCTTTGGGCCCCAGATGACTTGCGGCCCCTCTGGCCCCTGTGAGTCCCGGCTCCTGCAGTCTCTTGTCATGTGACATGGATCTCCCGGCAGGCTGTGGGAAGAGACACTTCGTCACTTAGGTTAGAATGGAGTGTGGGCGGGACCACCCCACCAGTGCACAGGAGACCTCCTCCCTCTCCTGTGTGCACACCCACTAATGTTCGGAACAGGGCAGGGCTGCTGTCATGCGAATTCAGCATTAATACGGCACCCGGAGTTAGAAGCGTGTCTCACACTCGGTACGCCCACCACACGGTGGTTATACTGACACACATAGCTCAGGCATGGTTCAGTCCACAGCAACTATTTGCCAACGTTGAATTTAGTGCATGTAGACAGGAAGCGTCTGAAAGAGGCTGGAGGTGATGAGCAGCATTGAGATTCCATGATAACTGAATTATGGTCAGCTTGCCTCGCATATAACATTATTGGTATATTCTTCCTTGCAGAGCTCCAAGAATGGTCGCCACCATAGAGGTGCCTGGTGATGGAGAAGATACCAATGTGACCTCTGAAGAAGTGATTGAGGAGGAGGAACCTGTGGAGCCGGTATTGTTCACTCTGCATGGAACCCTTCAGTTGTGCTGAGAGTAATCGTGTCCTAAAGATTCGATGGCTGACCCGTTTGCAAGCTCAGAGTACACCTGCAACTACATGCGTTCAAGAGAAGTGAGTTATTCCGTAACATGTGAGGTCATCATTTGTGTCCATCCCCCACCTTGGCTGGGTTCTCCCTCTCATAAAGTGTTTCCAAAGCCATTTTTGGGGGTCTCATTGGGGCAATATCCCTTCACTTCCTGTCCAAGAGACACAACAGGAAGTGAGAACAATCTTTCCAAACTAATGGTGACATTTTTCACTTCAACAGGTGTCCCCCCTACCAATGAGAACACCTGTTCAAGTGACAAATGACACCCTTACTTTGGAGAGATCTTCTCACTGCCTGTTGTGTCTCTTGGACAGAAAGTGAAGGGAAATTGTCCCAATGAGACACCAAAGAAAAACATATTTGGCTTTGGTTCAAGTGACAAGCGGCACCATTACTACCCTCTATTGCTAATCTGATTACTGCTCAGAATTTTGGATTTTCTCTCATTTTCAGTCCCATAGAGAATGGTTCCCCTCCCCCCCCCCCCAGGGCTATTCTAGAGCGTGACTCTGCCTTGTGAGAACACAGACAATGAAACCCAACAGAGGTTCTAATCCCTCACCGATCTATCCAAAGCTGAATAAATATGGGTTTTCATTCCTTGAAGATCTGTAGGACGGCTCTCACTCTCGTTGACCATTTCTCATCTTTGTACAAATACATTTCCATTTTTTTTTCCTAGTTAAGAGTGGAGATAGGTGCGTTTTACCCAGAGAAAAGCAGCAGGAGTCAATGCGTTTAACTAGATAAGAGTGGAGATAGGTGCGTTTACCTGTGAAAGTAGAGGTTAAATGAGTAAAGGATCCGCAGCGCCTTATAGTGGGACTGTGATAGTGTGGCAGGCAATCTGGCACTAGCTGATGATGGCTGGGAGGGACAGTAACTCACAGCGACATCATTAGTGACACTAATACAGATATCAGTGCTAAAACTGTACACTGTCAGTGTACTAAAGACACTGACTGGGAAAGGCTTACCATCCAGGTGCAATCAAGGGGTTAATTGCGTGCCTATTCTTGTGTAGTGTGTGTAATATGTGCTGCTTTTACTATACTATATGGATGTTTTTTGCTCCCTGTACACAACATTCTGTGTTTTGTAAACAGAACTCTGTGTGTGATTGGACACAGCCGATCATCTGACTTCAGCCAAAATCATTGGCTGAAATCAGCTGCCAGAGGGAGCACGCAGAAGAGGGCAGTCACATATAGAAATGTGACTGTGCCTGTCCGTGCTGACCCGCCACAGTAAATGTACACCTGCAGGGCGGGCAGTGGTTAAATAATTTATATCTTGTTTTAGTAAACTAAAGTCTGTCTGAAGCCAATAGTTTTTTTTTTAATTTTGGATAGATTGAAAATAGTTAGAACCTCTGTTACGCTTTTATTGCTGGAAGCAGAAGAAAGGTGTGGGACGCTGAATCTCTTAAAGTAGTAAATGTTCTTCGTCAGGTCTTCAGAAGTGAAAAGGAAATGGTTCTATTTAGGGATCTCATAATTAACAACCTCAAAAATGGGGCTGAAGGTTGGCCCTCTGCTCAAGTAGGGACTGAGTATGCCAAAAGGAAAGCACCAACAGTAGATTGTATTAAGTCCAGATTCAATTTCATTCTGACTCTTGTGTAAAAAAAATCCAACACATTTTGGGGATTTAACAGGCCCTCCTTCATCAGAGCCTGGCAGTGCCAAACAAAATGTACATTGGACCATCAAAAAACTGCAGTGATCCTAAACAGGGAACTAGTTTGATAATTGCCTTAGATGCTGATTAATGGACAGTTTGAGGTGGAACCTGGTGGAATCCGCACTGAAACATGGCTTCAAGCAGCAGATTCTTCTTCTCCCGCAGCACTTTCCTATGGAGGCCTCCTCAGACCAGACCCAGTGGTCAGAAAGGTGGTGGAGCTGGTTTGCTTCTATCCCCACTGAGCACCTTTCAAGTCCTCCCTAACCCTCCCTCTCTATCCTTCTCTTCTTTCGAGACTCACTGCATCCGGCTGTTTTCTCCCATTTCTCTGAGGATTGCAGTGTTCCTGGACCGGTGTCCCGCTTTCTTGATGATTTCCCTGCCTGGCTACCCTACTTTCTCTCCTCTGAACTACCCACTATCATTCTTGGAGATTTTAACATCCCTATTAATGTCAACAACCCGGCTACATCCCAACTCTTCAGCATAACCTCATCTTTTGCATTAGCACAGTGCATACAGTCCTCCACTCACTCTGATGGGAATACATTAGACCTTGTTTACTCCCATCTTCGCACTCCCTACAACCTCACAAACACCCCCTTTCCGCTCTCTGATCACAGTCTCATCACCTTCAGAGTGTCCTCGTCTTCAAACACCTATCCCTCCAGCAGCAAACAATTACCCGCAGCAACCTTCACAACTTGAACCCTGCTCCTTTCCACTCTGCAACTGACCAACGACAGGATCTCTCCCCTGTCCTGCCCTGGCCTGGCCACTGCTGTCTACAACAGTTCACTTTCATCCACATTAGACTCACTTGCTCCTCTAACTAGGGGTGTATTTACCACAAGGCAAACAAGGCATTTGCCTAGGGTGGCATTTTTCAGGGGGGGCAGCACTGCCCCTTGGAAGAAGAGACATACGCGGCATGGGGACCTGGTGGGTTCCGCGAGATGCTGTGGGTTTCATTTCATGACGGTGTATGCACAGCCTGACTCTTGTTCCTGGGGATGTCTGGAGCTGTGAAGGTGAGTGTCTTTGTCTCTTTGGCCATGGGGGATGGTGGCTGGTGTATGGGGGGCAGTGGTAGCGGAAGGTTTGTTGAAGGGCAGAGGTGCTCTTGGTCAATGTCAGGCTCCTTCTGCGGGGGGGGCGCCAATTTTTGTGTTGCCTAGGGCAGCACAAAACCTAAATACACCACTGCCTCTAACAACACGAAGCATCAGGCCCTGACCATTACAACCTTGGCAGACTGACGACACCAGAAAACTTAAACGACATAGTCTTACATCTTCAATCTCTCCCTCTCTAACGGTGCCTTCCCTCCCCTCTAAAGCATGCACACATCACTGCCATACTTAAAAAGCCCTCCCTGGATCCCACCAACCTGAACAACTTAAGACCCTTCTCTCTGCTCCCATTTACCTCGAAACTCCTAGAATGCTAAGTGTACAATCGCCTGAGCTCCCACCTCACTGACAACAACCTTCTTGACCCTTTACAGTCTGGGTTTCGCTCACTCCACTCCACTGAAACTGCCGTACTAAAACTCACTAATGATCTACTAACAGTTAAAACCAATGGTCACTACTCCGTACTCTTACTACTAGACCTCTCTGCGGCTTTTGATACTGTTGACCATCCCCTCCTCCTCAAAAATCTCCACTCTCTTGGCCTCAGAGACTCTGCTCTCTCCTGGTTCTCCTCCTACCGATCGCAGCTCTCCTTCAGCGTTACTTCTAACTCTGGCTCCTCCTCTTCACTCCCTCTTTCTGTAGGGGTCTTTCAAGGTTCCGTCCTTGGGCCCCTACTCTTCGCCATCTACACCTCCTCCCTTGGTCACTTGATAAACTCCCATGGCTTTAAGTACCATCTCTATGCAGATGACACACAAAGCTATCTTTCTACTCCTCGCCTTACCCCTTCAGTCTCCTCTCGCATTACTAACCCACTAAGTGACATATCGGCATGGATGTCACTCCACTTCCTCAAACTCAATCTTTCCAGAACTGAGCTCATACTATTCCCTCCAGCCCGTGCCCCCTCCTCTGACTTCGCCATCAAGATCAATAACACAATCATCAGTCCCTCCCCTCATGCCAGGGTACTAGGTCAGTGGTGGGCAACCTTTTTTTTCAGCTGAGCCAAATCTCGCCAAAACCACGATTGAAATTTATTTTGAGAGCCACATTTTTAAAACTGAAAATACATCCCCCATATAGTAATTCATCCCCCATAGTAATTCATCCCCCATATAGCAATTCATCCCCCATAGTAATTAATCCCCCATATAGTAATTCATCCCCCATAGTAATTCATCCCCCATATAGCAATTCATCCCCCATAGTAATTAATCCCCCATATAGTAATTCATCCCCCATAGTAATTAATCCCCCATATAGTAATTCATCCCCCATAGTAATTCATCCCCCATATAGTAATTCATCCCCCATAGTAATTCATCCCCCATATAGTAATTTATCCCCCATAGTAATTAATCCCCCATATAGTAATTCATCCCCCATAGTAATTCATAACCCATATAGTAATTCATCCCCCATAGTAATTCATCCCCCATATAGTAATTCATCCCCCATAGTAATTCATCCCCCATATAGTAATTTATCCCCCATAGTAATTAATCCCCCATATAGTAATTCATCCCCCATAGTAATTCATCCCCCATATAGTAATTCATCCCCCATAGTAATTCATAACCCATATAGTAATTCATCCCCCATAGTAATTCATCCCCCATAGTAATTCATAACCCATATAGTAATTCATCCCCCATAGTAATTCATCCCCCATATAGTAATTCATCCCCCATATAGTAATTCATCCCCCATAGTAATTAATCCCCCCTATAGTAATTAATCCCCCATATAGTAATTCATCCCCCCTATAGTAATTCATCCCCCCTATAGTAATTAATTCCCCATATAGTGTCAATTCACTTACCTTTGCTCCGCGCGTTCCTCTCGCCGTGTTCCCGCGCCGTTCCGGTCTTCAGGGCGGACTGTGAGAGGAGAGGAGTTTGTCACGCTGCCCCGCCTACATCCTGACAGCCAATGTTTGCCACGCTCCGCGGGCCGGATTAAAATGTCCGCCGGGCCGTAGTTTGCCCATTGCTGGGCTAGCTGCAGAGTCCTGACTTTTGGGGCGGCCGCCCGAGAGGAGGGAGGGGAGCGGGCGCCCGGCACACAGAAGAGCCGCATTAGAGTGTGTAAAGAGCCGCATGTGGCTCGCGAGCCGCGGCTTGCCGACCACTGTACTAGGTGTAATCCTAGACTCCCATCTGTCCTTTCAGTCCCAATTCCAATCACTGTCCAAATCTTTTAGACTTCACCTCCGCAACATCTCCAAGATACGCCCGTTCCTAACCTCGGGAACCACTAAGCAACTCATTCACTCCCTTGTTATATCTCGCCTTGACTATTGTAACTCCCTCCTCATTGGCCTACCTCATTGCAGGCTATTCCCTCTTTAGTCTATCATGAATGCTGCTGCCAGACTCATCCACCTTACTAACCGTTCTGTATCAGCCATCTCTTTCTGCCAATCCCTCCACTGGCTTCCCATTGCCCAACGGATAAAATTCGAAACAATAACGTATAAAGTCATTTATAACTCTGCCCCAAATCACATCACCAATCTTGTCTCTAAATATCACCCAAACCGTACTCTGCGCTCCTCGCAAGACCTCCTACTCTCTAGCTCCCTTGTCTCCTCCTCCCATGCTCGTCTCCAGGACTTCTCCAGAGCTTCCTCCATCCTCTGGAACTCTCTACCCCAATTTATCAGACTATCGCCTACTCTGCTCACTTTTAGGTGAAATCTGAAAACCTATCTCTTCAGGGAAGCCTATCCTGCCCTCAGCTAATAATAAAATCTTCTAACCTTCCAACCAGTCCATCCCCCACAGTTACTACCTTTTGTACAACTAGCCACTCCTTCCTAGATTGTAAGCTCCAAGGAGCAGGGCCCTCCTAACCCTCTTGTATTGAACTGTATTGTTGCTGTATTGTCTCCCGTTATATTGTAAAGTGCTGAGCAAACTGTTGGCGCTATATAAATCCTGTATAATAATAATAATAATAATAATAAATTCCCCTTTCCAAATGTTTTCTTTTATCTGAGCTGAGAGGTGATAACCTAGCGGTGATATTTCACAAGGCAATGCCTCCTTTAGACACGTTTCAGGAACTGCTAAATTATTAATAGATGAATTAGGTGTTGTAGATTGTACCAAAGGCAAAGTATTGCTCACAAACTTTCCTATAGAATTATTGATGGGAAAAATATCCCTTGAATTGGGATTACCTAACGCACTTGACCAAACAGCCGCATAATTAGTATCAGTATTAACAGAAGCAGGAATATTGTTAACTATACGGGTAGCACAGTGGCTAAGTGGTTAGCACTTTCGTCTGGCAATACTGGGGTCGTTGGTTCGAATCCCAGCCACAGCACCACCTGCCTGGAGTTTGCATGTTCTCCCTGTGACTGCATGTGTTTCCTCTTGTTACTCCGGTTTCCTCCCACACTCCAAAGACATGCTGGTAGGTTAACTGGCTCCTGTCTAAATTGTCCCTAGTATGTGTATGTATGAATGTAAGTGAGGGACTTTAGATTGTACGCCCCTTGAGGGTTAGGGACTGATGTGAATGTACAATGTATATGTAAAGCGCTGTGTAAATTGACGGCACTATCAGGGGTGGACTGACCATTTGGAAACTAGGGCAATGCCCGAGGGCACAGGGTCAGTAGGGAGCCCCATAAGATGCCCCAGGTACTTTTTCATAGGCTTTTTTGAGTTTGGGCAAGGACACAGGGGCCCCATAATCCCCTATTGCCCGGGGACCCCATGAGTTGTCACTCCGCCCCTTGGCACTATATAAGTACCTGAAAGGAAGAAATAAATCAGCACAGTGGCTAAATGGTTAGCACTTCCACCTAGCAGTACTTGGGTCGTTGGTTCGAATCCCAGCCATGACACCACCTGCCTAGAGTTTGCATATTCTCCCTGTGCCTGTGTGGGTTTCTTCTGGGTACTCTGGTTTCCTCCCACACTCCAAAGACATGCTGGTAGGTGAATTGGTTCCTGTCCAAATTGGCCCTAGTATGTGTATGTATGAATGTGAGTTAGGGACCTTAGATTGTACGCCCCTTGAGGGTTAGGGACTGATGTGAATGTACAATATATATGTAAAGCGCTGTGTAAATTGACGGCGCTATATAAGTACCTGTAATAAATAAATACATTTTTTAAAAGAATCCAAAATGCAATAAATCTGTTAACTCATCACTAGATGACTCTGTCTCAATGGCTTGTTCCATAGGAGCCCTGTGCTGACCATTTCTCCCCCCGCTGGTTATGGCCGGGATAACACACACAGGCTCTTCCACTGTGTCAGTCACCTGACCTTCCCACCCCAAGGAAAGCAGAGTCAGTTGCCTAGCAACCTCTTCAGCAGCCACTGCCTCCACAGCCACCTCATGTGAAGCTGACTGTTGGGCCCTCCTACCTGACCTTCTGGGTGGTGATGGGGACAGCCCCTCCTCCTCCTCTTCTCACAGGGATTTACTCTGCTGTGTCCCACACTTGATGCCGCCTCTTCCTGCTGCTCCAGACTGGCCTCCTGGTGACCCGGGGAAGGATTTGAACACAGCAGCGGGCCACGCTGGTTCTGTTGGAGATTCTGGGGACTCCTAGCTGCTGGTCTCCCTCTGTCC
Organism: Staurois parvus; assembly: GCF_062004578.1. NCBI lineage: Eukaryota > Metazoa > Chordata > Amphibia > Anura > Ranidae > Staurois > Staurois parvus. The sequence continues at coordinate 1,090,800 of NW_028317904.1, forward strand.
CAACAACAGTCATTTATTTCAGGTACTTATATAGCGCCATCAATTTACACAGCACTTCACATATATATTGTACATTCACATCAGTCCATAACCCTCAAGGGGTGTACAATCTAAGGGTTTACATTCATACATTCACATACTAGAGCCAGTTTAGACAGGAGCCAATTAACCTACCAGCATGGCTTTGAAGTGTGGGAGGAAACCGGAGTACCCGGAGGAAACCCACACAGGGAGAACATGCAAACTCCATGCAGGTGGTGCTGTGGTTGGGATTTGAACCAGCAACCCTAGTACTGCCAGGCGGAAGTGCTAACCATTTAGCCCCTGTGCTGCACGACATCCTGCTGAGTCTTCAGGCTTGTCTTCCGCTGTCTCCTCCACTTGCTCCTGCCGCTCCTCATCCTCTTCAGCCATCTATAGGTATTTTCTGAGCCATTCTTCTCCTCCTCTGGTGCCCGCTCGCTCCAATACTCTCCTCATCGGTGTGTTCATGGTCAGGTGCAGGTTCCCTGGAGCTCATGCGCTGACACGGACCAGTTGGCAATCTGCTGCCGATGAAGCGCCTTTATATAATGAGCCCCACTTTCTACAGCTTTTCACTAGTCATGTGACCTGGAATTTTCTCCCAGGTCACGTGCTACTTGTTTTCCCGCCCAAACTCTCTTTCAAATTTAAAGGCACAGTAACCTTATATATATGTATATACATAGCTCAACCATTCCTCCCATTCTGTCCTCCCATTCTAATGGCGCATGCGCGGCTCAGGGAGCGCGCAGCGCAGCGATCGATGTGCTGTGTCCCTCGGACACAGAGGATCAACGGAAAGAGCCGAAGATGTCGGCTCGGTCATGTGATCAGCTGTGTCCAATCACAGCTGATCACATGTAAATAGGGAAATGCCGGTTATCGGCATTTCTCTCCTGACGAGCTGTCACGCTGACAGAGGAGAGAAGAGCCGGTAATCGGCTTTACTCAGAGGGGACATGTACACTGATCATCAGAGCACTGATGATCAGTGTAGCCCCAACAGTGCCACCTGTCAGTGTCCATCAATGCCAGCTGTCAGTTCTCATCAGTGCCACATCAAAGCCACATATCAGTGCCTACCAGTGCACATCAATGCCACATATCAGTGCCCATCTGAGCTGCCTCTCAGTGTTACCTATCAGTGCCAGTCAGTGCCGCCTATCAGTGCACATCAATGCCGCCTATCAGTGCACATCAATGCCGCCTATCACTGCCGCCTAACAGTGCCAGTCAGTGCCAGTCAGTGCCGCCTGTCAGTGCCATATATAAGTGCAGCCTTTCAGTGTCCATCAGTGATGCCTGTCAATGCCCATCAGTGCCACCTACCAGTTCCTCCTCATCAGTGTCCATCAGTGCAGCCTATCAGTGTCCATCACTGCAGCCTCATTAGCGCACATCAGTGAAGGAGAAAAATTACTTATTTACAAAATTTTATAACAAAAACTAAGAAAAAACTTTAAAAAAAAAAATCAGTGGTTTTTGGTTTGTTTAGCAAAAAATAAAAAATTCAGAATGTAATATGGGTACAGTGTTGCATGACCGCGCAATTGTCATTCAAAGTACAACAGCACTGAAAGCTGGCCTGGGCAGGAAGGGGGTATAAGTGCCCTGTAGGTGAGTGGTTAAATGAAAAGAGGGAGGGGCGGCCGCCTACCCATGTTATCGGGCCCAAATGACTGAGCCCTCTTAATGCATTCCTTGAAGATCTGTAGGACGGCTCTCACTCTCGTTGACCATTTCTCATCTTTGTACAAATACATGACTATTTTTTTTATAATAAGAGATGAGGTTGTGTTGAGTAAATAGATACCCAACATGTCAGACCTAAAAATGTTGTGTGTGTGAAATGGCAGCAAACTTTGCTCTATTTTTCATAGATGATGCTTTAAAAGCACCTTCCAGGTCATCAGCTTAGAGATAATTGTGAATGATTGCTCTCACTGCGCTGTGTGCGGCAATATCTTACATGTGAAGCAATGTTTTTTTACGCTCCCAACATGTGTGTTTATATTCCTATGTGCGCGGATTTGGTGGCGGGGGGGCTCAAAGTTTTTTTTGAAGGGGTGTTAAGTACTTGGGTGCAACATTTTTTTTTCTTTAGCCAAAACTTTATTTATATCATAGGGGACAAAAAGGCCTCATGCACACTGGGGCTCTTCTAAACGCTTGTCTCCCGGCAGGGGAAAAGCAACTTAAATAATGTGCCTAAAGCAGTGTTTTGCAAACGAGTTTAACCCCTTGCCCTCCAGAGGATTTACCCCCCTTCATGACCAGGCCATTTTTTGCATTACGGTTACTTTAACTGAAAATTGCGCGATCATGCAACGCTGCACCAAAATGAAATTTAAGTCCTCTCTTTTTTTCACAAATTGAGCTTTCTTTCGATGGTATTTGATCTCATGTGAGTTTATTTTTTGCGCTATAAAAAAGAAAAAGACCAACAATTTTGAGAAAAAAAACAATATTTTTGACTTTTTGCTATTAAACATGCCAGAACCCGGTGATTGACAGCCACAGCTGTGAACGGAGGCACGGGTAGGGCGCCCGCATTGCGCGGGCCCCTTACCCAGAAAATGCAAAAGCACGTGCATATATATATATATATATATATATATATATATATATACGTGATTTTGCGCACCCGTGCCGCCCTGTAGCAGTATTTCTGCTATAACGATACAATCACATGATCACAATGTAAGCAAAGCTGGATCATTCTCATTCATAACAGCTCTGCTTCTCTTCCTAGTGAGTTGTGATTGGCCCACAGCTGTCACATAATACCTGGGGCCAATCACAGCACCCTGTACCGTGTGACCAGTTCCAGCCATTCACAGATCACTATCTTGAGCTGTCAAAAACCTAACTCATTCGTGACAGTTCAACAGGTTCTGACAGCAAGCTTTGTATTCCAGGAGAAATTATCTTTATTTCACCTGCACAGCAAAGTGTATAAAAAAAATCCCTGATCCCCTCCACAGTAGTACAATATTACGATGGTAACATTGTACTATTCTGATAAAAGTATAAAAAAAAGTTTAAAAAATAAAATAAAAAATACCATATTGAGAATTAAAAAAATTTTTTTTTAATGTTTGTTTTTTGTTTAACTACGTGCCAACTGCTTACCCGCATTTTGTGGGTAAGCAGCGGCTCTGGGCAAAGCGATGTAATCTTATGTCACTTCCTATTTCAGGGCGTGAGTGCCCCCCCCTCCCCCTCGTTTGTCCAGGTAGAGAAAGAGAACACGGCACAGAGTAAAAGCACTACAGTTTACACGCACACGTTAGATGAGCACATTTAACCCTTTGATCGCCCCTATTAACCCTCTGATCGACCCCATCACCCAGCCAGTGCCATTAGTACAGTGTTTGTATATAGAATGTTTCACTGATCCCTGTATTCATGCTACTAGCGTTCCTGTGTGTTTTTGACGCATTCTGATTTTTATTCATTCCATGTCGTTTTTTTCCCCTCTCTTTTTCTTCAATGCAAATAGGGACGTGCGCTCCAGTGCGTATTTGATGCGTTTTACCGCATTCCAGTACAGCTCTGTGCAGGAATAATGCAGCCTGGTCTACGTTCTTTTCTGCAACCGGAATGCACTGGAACTGCAAGCACTGATGACACTGACAACCATATAACCTACTTTCTGTGCATTTTGGATGCAGAAAAAAAGCAACTGAAATGCATGCAGTGTGAACTGGCCCTTAAAGATTTCTGTTGTCAGAGCTGCACCTCCTCTGATCAATTTATTGCTAGCTACAAGACTGGAATCCCAGTTGTTTATTCCGCTGCATTGTGCTCAACTGAACATGTTGCCAACACCCCAGAATAGACAAAATAAATATCAGACACGCACCGTTTCTTCTGACTCAGCGCACCACATTGGATGTGCAGTGTAGTCTGGTACAATGCATGTGTGTCAGGGGTGCGTTGGGTGAATGTGTTGGGTTACCATCGACAATGGCTGGCATTGCAACATACTAACACATGAAACATGCGTCACCCTACGTTGCAGTAATACATGTTACCGCAACACAAAAGTGTGATTGGATGCTTAAAGTAAGGTGCACACAGACAGGGTCGTTCCCAGAACATTACAATGCACAGAGACATCCAGCGTACTTACCCGGCAGCCAGCAAAATCACAAAAAGTCTCAAATGTTTCAGCAATTTGCTTGCAGTTTATGTTGGATTCATTTGCAAATATATGTGAAGCCGCACTGCCACGTCAAGGCCCCTCTGCAAAGTGCGGTCCCTAACTCTACTCTAATGTCATTTCCAAATTGTGACATACATAACAAGAAATACATTCAGGGTCTAAACTAGTTCTTCAAAAAATCATTCAAAAACAGAGGTTTTGGTTGCATATATTTGCAATCATATGTGAAATCACCTTCCATTATAGTTGTTCCAAAACATGATTGAAAAAAAAAAGTACCAGCCTCCAACCTCCCCTTATAGCTGGTCCAACACACGCCTGAAAGAAGTACCAGACTCCAGTCTCCCCTCTTAGCTGGTCCTTCACACGCCTGAAAATATTACCGCCTCCATCCTCCCCTCATAGCTCATCCAGAGTGGGAAGGTCAGACTCTTGCGATGTATTTTTTGCGACTTTTTTGTAGAACACTCAATGTGTTTGTGAAGTCTTCGTGGAACTTTACAGTCATCTTCATCTGTTGGTGGAATCTGAGAGCGATCTGGACGTTTTTGTGGAGTCTTACAATTAATATCACTGTCTGGAGGAAGCGTACTGCGATTAGCACGTTTTGGTATGGCCTCAAAGTGATCGCGACTTTTTTCAGAATGAGAACTGCCGTTGCGACATTTTTGTGGACTGTCATCATGAAATATAAATGTATCACTTACTAGTGAAGTCAGAAAGTGAGCACAACGTATTGGTGGAATCTCAATGTGAACGCCACATTCTGGCGGAGTCTCCATGTGAACGTCACATTCTGGCGAAGTCTCAATGCGAACGTCACATTCTTGGGGAGTCTCCATGTGAACGTCACATTCTGGCAGCATCTCAATCTGAATGTCACATACTGGCGAAGTCTCAATGCGAACGTCACATTCTTAGGGAGTCTCCATGTGAACGTCACATTCTGGCGAAGTCTCAATGCGAACGTCACATTCTTGGGGAGTCTCCATGTGAACATCACATTCTGACGAAGTCTCAATGCAAACGTCACATTCTTGTGAAGTGTCAATGCGAACGTCACATTCTTGGGGATTTTCCATGCAAACATGACATTCTTGCGAAGTCTACATGCGAACGTCATATTCTTGCGAAGTCTCAAGGCGAACGTCACATTCTTGGGGATTCGCCATGTGAACGTCACATTCTGGTGAAGTCTCCATACGAACGTCACATCCTTGCAAAGTCTCCATGTGAACGTCACATCCTTGCAAAGTCTCCATGCAAACGTCACATTCTTGGGGAGTCTCCATGTGAACGTCACATTCTTGGGGAGTCTCCATGTGAACGTCACATTCTGGCGGAGTCTCAATATGAATGTCACATATTGGCGAAGTCTCAATGCGAACGTCACATTCTCGGGGATTCTCCATGTGAACGTCACATTCTGGCGAAGTCTCAATGCGAGCGTCACATTCTTGGGGAGTCTCCATGTGAACGTCACATTCTTGGGGAGTCTCCATGTGAACGTCACATTCTGGCGAAGTCTCAATGCGAAAGTCATATTCCTGCGGCGTCTCAAAAAAATTCCAGCCTCCAACCTCCCCTAATAGCTGGCCCAACACACGCCTGATAGAAGTACCAGACTCCAGTCTCCCCTCTTAGCTGGTCCTTCATACGCCTGAAAATATTACCGCCTCCATCCTCCCCTCATAGCTGATCCAGAGTGGGAAGGTCAAACTCTAGCGGGGTGACTTTTGCGACTTTTTTGTAGAACGCTCAATGTGTTTGCGAAGTCTTCGTGGAACTTTACAGTCATCTTCATCTGTTGGTGGAATCTGCGAGCGATCGGGACGTTTTTGTGGAATCTTTCTGTTAACAGCACTTTCTGGAGGACGCGTAACACGATTAGCACGTTTTGGTACGGCCTCACAGTGATCGTGATGTTTTTGTGGAGTCTTATTAATAACGTCACTTTCCGGAGGAAGTGTACTGCGATTAGTACGTTTTGGTATGGTCTCCATGCGAACGTCACATTCTTGGGGAGTCTCCATGTGAACGTCACATTCTTGGGGAGTCTCCATGTGAACGTCACATTCTGGCGGAGTCTCAATATGAATGTCACAAATTGGCGAAGTCTCAATGCGAACGTCACATTCTTGTTAAGTCTCAATGCGAATTTCACATTCTCGGGGAGTCTCCATGTGAACGTCACATTCTGGCTAAGTCTCAATGCGAGCGTCACATTCTTGGGGAGTCTCCATGTGAACGTCACGTTCTTGGGGAGTCTCCATGTGAACGTCACATTCTTGGGGAGTCTCCATGGGAAAGTCACATTCTGGTGAAGTCTCAGTGCGAATTTCACATTCTGGCGAAGTCTCAATGTGAACGTTACATTCTTGCAAAGTCTCAATGCGAACTTCACATTCTGGCGAAGTCTCAATGTGAACGTCTCATTCTTGCGAAGTCTCAATGTGAACGTCACATTCTTGCGAAGTCTTAATGCGAATGTCACATTCTTGCGAAGTCTTCATGCGAATGTCACATTCTTGGGGAGTCTCCATGTGAATGTCACATTCTGGCGAAGTCTGAATGCGATCCTCACATTCTTGGGGAGCCTCCGTGCGAACGTCACATTCTGGCGAAGTCTCAATGCGAACGTCACATTCTTGGGGATTCTCAATGTGAACGTCACATTCTGGCGAAGTCTCAATGCGAACGTCACATTCTTGGGGATTCTCCATGTGAACGTCACATTCTGGCGAAGTCTCAATGCGAAAGTCATATTCCTGCGGCGTCTCAAAAAAATACCAGCCTCCAACCTCCCCTCATAGCTGGCCCAACACACGCCTGAAAGAAGTACCAGACTCCAGTCTCCCCTCTTAGCTGGTCCTTCATACGCCTGAAAATATTACCGCCTCCATCCTCCCCTCATAGCTGATCCAGAGTGGGAAGGTCAAACTCTAGCGGCGTGACTTTTGCGACTTTTTTGTAGAACGCTCAATGTGTTTGCGAAGTCTTCGTGGAACTTTACAGTCATCTTCATCTGTTGGTGGAATCTGCTAGCGATCGGGACGTTTTTGTGGAATCTTTCTGTTAACAGCACTTTCTGGAGGACGCGTAACACGATTAGCACGTTTTGGTACGGCCTCACAGTGATCGTGATGTTTTTGTGGAGTCTTATTAATAACGTCATTTTCCGGAGGAAGCGTACTGCGATTAGTACGTTTTGGTATGGCCTCAAAGTGATCGCTATTTTTTTGTGGTGTCTTACTAATAACGTCACTTTCCGGAGGAAGCGTACTGCGATTAGTACGTTTTGGTATGGTCTCCATGCGAACGTCACATTCTTGGGGAGTCTCAATATGAATGTCACAAATTGGCGAAGTCTCAATGCGAACGTCACATTCTTGTTAAGTCTCAATGCGAATTTCACATTCTTGGGGAGTCTCCATGTGAACGTCACATTCTGGCGAAGTCTCAATGCGAGCGTCACATTCTTGGGGAGTCTCCATGTGAATGTCACATTCTTTGGGAGTCCCCATGTGAACGTCACATTCTTGGGGAGTCTCCATGGGAAAGTCACATTCTGGTGAAGTCTCAGTGCGAACTTCACATTCTGGCGAAGTCTCAATGTGAACGTTACATTCTTGCAAAGTCTCAATGCGAACTTCACATTCTGGCGAAGTCTCAATGTGAACGTCACATTCTTGCGAAGTCTCAATGTGAACGTCACATTCTTGCGAAGTCTCAATGTGAACGTCACATTCTTGCGAAGTCTCAATGCGAACGTCACATTCTTGCGAAGTCTTAATGCGAATGTCACATTCTTGGGGAGTCTCCATGTGAATGTCACATTCTGGCGAAGTCTGAATGCGATCCTCACATTCTTGGGGAGCCTCCGTGCGAACGTCACATTCTGGCGAAGTCTCAATGCGAACGTCACATTCTTGGGGATTCTCCATGTGAACGTCACATTCTGGCGAAGTCTCAATGCAAACGTCACATTCTTGGGGATTCTCCATGTGAACGTCACATTCTGGCGAAGTCTCAATGCGAAAGTCATATTCCTGCGGCGTCTCAAAAAAATACCAGCCTCCAACCTCCCCTCATAGCTGGCCCAACACACGCCTGAAAGAAGTACCAGACTCCAGTCTCCCCTCTTAGCTGGTCCTTCACACGCCTGAAAATAGTACCGCCTCCATCCTCCCCTCATAGCTGATCCTGAGTGGGAAGGTCAAACTCTAGCGGCGTGACTTTTGCGACTTTTTTGTAGAACGCTCAATGTGTTTGCGAAGTCTTCGTGGAACTTTACAGTCATCTTCATCTGTTGGTGGAATCTGCGAGCGATCGGTACGTTTTTGTGGAATCTTTCTGTTAACAGCACTTTCTGGAGGACGCGTAACACGATTAGCACGTTTTGGTACGGCCTCACAGTGATCGTGATGTTTTTGTGGAGTCTTATTAATAACGTCACTTTCCGGAGGAAGCGTAATGCGATTAGCACGTTTTGGTACGGTCTCACAGTGATCGTGATGTTTTTGTGGAGTCTTATTAATAACGTCACTTTCCGGAGGAAGCGTACTGCGATTAGTACGTTTTGGTATGGCCTCAAAGTGATCGCTATTTTTTTGTGGAGTCTTATTAATAACGTCACTTTCCGGAGGAAGCGTACTGCGATTAGCACGTTTTCGTATGGCCTCAAAGTGATCGCGACTTTTTTCAGAATGAGGACTCCCTTTGCGACATTTTTGTGGACTGTCATCATGAAATATAAATGTATCACTTACTAGTGAAGTCAGAAAGTGAACACGACGTTTTGGTGGCGTCTGAATGTGAACGTCACATTCTGGCGGAGTCCCAATGTTGACGCAACTTTTCTGAGAACGCAAAATGCCTTTAAGTTGATATGGAACGATATAGCGAACGTCACTTACTTCTGGAGTCAGAAAGTGAACACAGCGTTTTGGTGGAGCCTCAACCTGAACACCACATTCTAGTGGATTCTTAAGGTTAACGCAACTTTTCTCAGAACGCAAAATGCCTTTAAGTTTTTGTGGAACGTCATTTCTTAGGGGAGTCTGAAAGCCAACACAACGTTTTGGTGGAGTCATATGATGACTGTCAAATTGTGGCAGAGTATCCAGGTGAACACCACATTCTGGCAGAGTCTCCATGTGAACGTTACATGTTGGCGGCGTCTCAATCCAAACGTCACATTCTGGCGAAGTATCCATGTGAATGTCACATTCTTGGGGAGTCTCCATGTGAACGTCACATTCTTGGGGAGTCTCCATGTGAACGTCACATTCTTGGGGAGTCTCCATGTGAACGTCACATTCTGGCGAAATCTCAATGCGAGTGTCACATTCTTGGGGAGTCTCCATGTGAACGTCACATTCTGGCGGAGTCTCAATGCGAGCGTCACATTCTGGCGAAGTCTCAATGCGAGCGTCACATTCTGGCGGAGTCTCAATGCGAGCGTCACATTCTGGCGAAGTCTCAATGCGAGCGTCACATTCTGGCGGAGTCTCAATGCGAGCGTCACATTCTGGCGAAGTCTCAATGTGAGCGTCACATTCTGGCGGAGTCTCAATGCGAGCGTCACATTCTGGCGAAGTCTCAATGCTAACGTCACATTCTTGGGGAGTCTCCATGTGAACGTCACATTCTGGCGAAGTCTCAATGTGAACGTCATATTCCTGCGGCGTCTCAATGCAAACGTCACATTCTTGGGGAGTCTCCATGTGAACGTCACATTCTGGCGAAGTTTCAATGCGAACGTTACATTCTGGCGAAGTCTCAATGCGAACGTCACATTCTTGGGGAGTCTCCATGCGAACGTCACATTCTGGCGAAGTTTCAATGCGAACGTCACATTCTGGCGAAGTCTCAATGCGAACGTCACATTCTGGCGAAGTCTCAATGCGAACGTCACATTCTGGCGAAGTCTCAATGCGAACGTCACATTCTTGGGGAGTCTCCATGCGAACGTCACATTCTGGCGAAGTTTCAATGCGAACGTCACATTCTGGCGAAGTCTCTATGTGAACGTCACATTCTGGCGAAGTCTCAATGCGAACGTCACTTTCTGGCGAAGTCTCAATGCGAACGTCACATTCTTGGGGAGTCTCCATGTGAACGTCACATTCTTGGGGAGTCTCCATGTGAACGTCACATTCTGGCGATGTCTCAATGTGAACGTCACATTCTTGGAGAGTCTCCATGTGAACGTCACATTCTGGCGAAGTCTCAATGCGAACGTCACATTCCTGGGGAGTCTCCATGCGAACGTCACATTCTGGCGAAGTCTCAATGCTAACGTCACATTCTGGCGAAGTCTCGATGCTAACGTCACATTCTTGCGAAGTCTCGATGCTAACATCACATTCTGGCGAAGTCTCAATGCGAGCGTCACATTCTGGCGGAGTCTCAATGCGAGCGTCACATTCTGGCGAAGTCTCAATGCTAACGTCACATTCTTGGGGAGTCTCCATGTCAACATCACATTCTGGCGAAGTCTCAATGTGAACGTCATATTCCTGCGGCATCTCAATGCAAACGTCACATTCTTGGGGCGTCTCCATGTGAACGTCACATTCTGGCGAAGTTTCAATGCCAACGTCACATTCTGGCAAAGTCTCAATGCGAACGTCACATTCTGGCGAAGTCTCAATGCGAACGTCACATTCTGGCGAAGTCTCTATGCGAACGTCACATTCTGGCAAAGTCTCAATGCGAACGTCACATTCTGGCGAAGTCTCAATGCGAACGTCACATTCTTGGGGAGTCTCCATGTGAACGTCACATTCTTGGGGAGTCTCCATGTGAACGTCACATTCTGGCGAAGTCTCAATGTGAACGTCACATTCTTGGGGAGTCTCCATGTGAACATCACATTCTTGGGGAGTCTCCATGTGAACGTCACATTCTGGCGAAGTCTCAATGCGAACGTCACATTCCTGGGGAGTCTCCATGCGAACGTCACATTCTGGCGAAGTCTCAATGCTAACGTCACATTCTTGCGAAGTCTCAATGCTAACGTCACATTCTTGCGAAGTCTCAATGCTAACGTCACATTCTGGCGAAGTCTCAATGCTAACGTCACATTCTGGCGAAGTGTCAATGCCAACGTCACATTGTGGCGAAGTTTCAATGCTAACGTCACATTCTGGCGAAGTTTCAATGCTAACATCACATTCTGGTGAAGTCTCAATGCGAACGTCACATTCTGGCAAAGTCTCAATGCGAACGTCACATTCTGGCGAAGTCTCAATGCGAACGTCACATTCTTGGTGAGTCTCAATGCGAACGTCACATTCTTGGGGATTCTCCATGTGATCGTCACATTCTGGCGATGTCTCAATGCAAACGTCACATTCTTGGGGAATCTCCATGTGATTGTCACATTCTGGCGAAGTCTCAATGCGAACCTCACATTCTTGGTGAGTCTCCATGTGAACGTCACATTCTGGCGAAGTCTCAATGCTAACGTGACATTCTTGGGGAGTCTCAATGCGAACGTCACATTCTTGGGGATTCTCCATGTGATCGTCACATTCTGGCGAAGTCTCAATGCGAACGTCACATTCTTGCGAAGTCTCAATGCGAAGGTCACATTCTTGGGGAGTCTCCATGCGAACGTCACATTCTTGGGGAGTCTCCATGCGAACGTCACATTCTTGGGGAGTCTCCATGTGAACGTCACATTCGGGTGAAGTCTCAATTCGAACATCACACGCTGGCGGATTCTTCATGTGGATTTCAAGCTCATTCTCGCTCATTAGGGCAGGCCTGCCGTGTGAGCTGTGTCTGTAGTAAATACTGCTTACATCTGTAATAAAGAAGAATTGCATTTAGCACCTTCATTTACATTTTATATATTTGTCTGTATGAAACCTAAAATTATAGAAAGAAAACATCAAAACTCCAGTGCCTGGGGCAATCAATAAACCCGAAGATGACAGGCACACAGCCGTGACTATTGTTGGCCTTCGTATAAAAATGCCGGTTGCCTGGCAGTTGTGTATACAGTATATATATTTTAATAAAACGTGGCAGGATCTACCGTATTTTCCGGCGTATAAGGCGACTGGGTGTATAAGACGACCCCCTAATTTTCCTTTTAAAACCTAGGTTTTGGGCTATACTCGCCGTATAAGACTACCCCCCTTCCGAGGCAACACCATTTAAAAACATCAGATTTTTTATTTGAAATGGTTATGACTTACCGGTACTTAAAATCCTTCAAAATCCTCATGTTCATCCTCTGACATCATAAGTTCATGAATGACATCTTGTGATACATTTGTAAGACAGTCATCATATGGATCAAATTCCAAGTCAGATGGTTCCCGCTGGATGTGCGGTAATCCGGTAGCTTCGGCTACATACAGTATACAGTATATATACAGCCCTCTGGATGTGCAGTAATGTACATACAGTATACTGTGCCGAGCTAAGCTGGCTCAAAACAAAAGTCCCTATGACAGATGAATCTGTCAGCCTGCTGGATGTGCGGTATATACAGTATACTGAGCCAAGCCGTTTCAAAATGTACCGGTACGTCCCTACGGTAATCGGATTGCTGGATATGTGTATGCACAGTAGCTGAGGCTACATACAGTATACACTGGGCCAATCACGGCGAGCGATGTATTCTACTAATGAATACAAAGCCTGCTCGGATCAGCTGAGGTTGTGACATAATCAGCCCACCTCTCTGACTTAGCCAATCCGAGCAGGCTTTGTATTCATTAGTAGAATACATCCCTCGCCATGATTGGCCCAGTGTATACTGTATGTAGCCGCAGCTACCGTACATACACGCATCCAGTGGGCTGATTACAGTAGGGACGTACCGGTACGTTTTGAAAGCGTTTGGCTCAGCGCAGTATACTGTATATACCGCACATCCAGCAGGCTGGCAGATTCATCTGTCATAGGGACATTTGTTTTGAGCCAGCTTGGCTCAGCACGGTATACTGTATGTACATTACTGCACATCCAGCCAGCTTGACCCAAACAAACTCAAGGTTCACATTTTATACCCCGCGTATAAGACGACCCCCTATATTTTGAAGTATAAAAAGTAGTCTTATACGCCAGAAAATAGTGTATATACAGTGTATCTATATATAGACCCTGACACTGTTCTATCTATCTCTCTCTATATATGTCCCTATACTTGGTTGTATTATAATGCAGTCATAGACCAAGATCTTACGTACCTTTTGCGTTGTTCTGTCGGGTTCTTAGGCGAATACAAGGGCAGGTGGTGTGTAGAAGCGCCCTGAGCCCCCGCCTGATGGCCTTCAATACCCCCTTACGAGGGCCTGTGGACTGGGCGGGGGGATTCTGGTTCCCAGATAAGGGGACCATTTTTGAAAACATAACTGGTTCTCCTTTGATGGTGTTCAGAAGATCCGCTGGTTTTCTGGCTGTTTGCTGGCAATGAAAACGTGCCATTATAGAATAATCAGCAACGTCTGTCAGAGCAACAAGATTCGCTTCCTCTCCACACAAGGGAAACTCAGCGAATGAGCCTCCACTACTGGGGGCGGGGCTTCTACTCAGACTGCAGGGTCACATGACCTTGGCTTGGCTCTAACTGCTGGGGGCGGGGCTTATGCTCAGACTGTAGGGTCACATGACCTTGGCTTGGCTCTAACTGCTGGGGGCGGGGCTTATACTCAGGGGTTAACAAATTCAAAAATTTGAATTTTTTCAGTTAGAGCCAAGCCAAGGTCATGTGACCTTAACCTGACAAAATTCACATTTTTGAAGTTGTTATCTCCTCGCTGCCCAATACATGTTTAACAATTCTCACACATTTATTACAAACAGCATTTTTTTTTCTGCTAGAAAATGACTAAGAATGCCCAAACATGATATCATTTCTGAAAGCAGAGACCCCGGAGATTAAAATGGGGGTTGTTACTGTTTTTATATGTTAAATATGAAGAAATCCTCCTGCGCTCAATGGGATAATTAATGCCTATTATTTAGCTGCTGTCACTCAACTTAAACCAACAAGTCCAATTATAAATCAGGAGTTTGCCAGAAGGGATCTACCACTGAGGTGGAAATAGCTGTGTGGCCCTGTGTGGGTCAAGGAGGGGAGGTGAGCAGGCATTGCTGCCATTCGGAGGATCCAATTTTGCACCTAGAAGTGGAGAACACGCGTGTTTTTGAAGCACAGAGTCACATGCATGGACTTTTTCACTTCTGATGTTTATATTGTTTATTTGTATAAGGCACTAATGAAAGTGAATAATTCATATATTATAAGTGGTTTTCACTCACTGGTTTATTTTATTTATTATTTACTCCCATCTGTGGAGTTTTCAAGTCTATGCCCTGTAAGTCAGTTTTTTTACTGTGTGTGTTAATTCACCAATTCTAAATACATTTGGTTGCACTATTCCACCTTCCTCCACTGGGGGGCGGTATTAATGTGGATTATATTCCATTGATTTTACTTGGAAATGGTATATATTTCAGCACAATTTTGAGAGGATTTTATTGCTATATCATTTCATTTAAGCGCTTCACTGTTTTTTTTCTTTTGTTTTTATATGTTGCATGATATTGGTGCAGTTGTTTATTAAATGCAAATTTTATTGAAAAAATCCACTTAAATGCATTTTCATGCAGACAAATACAATATGATTCCCAATTTTTTGATAAAACATGATGATGATGAGCCGAGAAGTTAAGATACCCAACATGGTCATATATGACCACCTCCCGTCCACATGACGTCATATGACGTTCTGGACTTTGATTGGAGATATCGGGATGATGCTTGCACCTATCGGTATCTTGCAGATATCTTTTATTTCAGCCTGCGATTCCCTGCAATGTAAAAGCCATCCTAGCAGCTGGATGGCTTTTACAGGTGGGGACGTCCCTCCCGCTGCCCATCGTCATCTCTCCATGCTCTCTCGTGCGATGAAGGCGCCTGAGAACCGATCCTGCGGTGGTGCCGGGTTACCACAGAGCTATGACCCCGGGAGGTCGGACGTGACTTTTTTTTGCTGGAGAGCCTGAGACCAATTTCTATTGTTTTTTGTCTTTTTTTCCAGCATAGAGGAGAGATGTGACCCTAGATCTCTCCATAAAGAGGACCTGTCATGCCTTTTTCCTATTATAAGGGATGTTTACCTTCCTTGTAATAGGAATAAAAGAAAATTAAGGAATTAGTGTAAAAATGCTAAAATTGAAATTAAATAAATACATTTTTTTAAAGCGCCCCTGTCCCCTCCTGCTCACATGCAAAAGCAAGTGCGTATGTAGAGGATGTTCGACCCACTCATGTGAGGTATCGGCATGAACATTATAGTGAGAGCAATAATTCCAGCGCTAGATCTCCTCTGTGACTTTAAACTGGTAACCTGTAAAAATGTTTAAATCTACACCTATGGAGATTCTGAGCACCGTAGTTTGTCGCCATTCCACAAGCGTGATATGTTTGGTATCTATTTACTCAGCGTAACGTCATCTTTTATATTTTACCAAAAAAGTGGATTATAGAATGTGGGTTTTTTGCAATATAATTCATTAAAGTGTATTTTTTCAGAAAAAAAAAAATTGTGTTTCAAATATTGCTGCGTAAATACTGTGTGAGGTAAAAAATGACAAGAACCACCGTTATAATCTCTAGAGTCTTTGCTAAAAAAATATATATATATAATGTTTGAAGGTTCTGAGTAATTTTATAGCAAATAAATGATGATTTTTACATGTCTGAGAGAAATGTCAGGATTGGCCAGGGTGGGAAGTACCGTATTTTTTGCTCCATAAGACGCACTTTTTTCCCCCCAAAAAAGGGGGGAAAATGTCAGTGCCTCTAATGGAGCGAATATAAAGTGGCTGGTCCGGTATTTCTGCTGCCACCATGTCAGAATACCGGGCCGGCCGCTCAGCTGTTCTCTCCTGCAGGGCCTTACCTGTTCCTCGCTCCAGCGCTGCACAGTCTTCCCGCGCTGGCTTCTGTGACAGCCGGGTGCCCACTGCGCATGTGCTGCGCTTTGTGAATGATCCGGTGTCTTCTGGGACACATGACAGGTCCCAGAAGGCGCCGGGCCATTCACAAAGCGCAGCGCTTCTCGCGCATGCGCAGTGGGCACCCGGCTGTCACAGAAGCCGGCCCGGGAAGAAGGAAGGAAGGACAACTCCGTGGGAGCGGGCACCTGTCAAATTCAGGTACCCGCTCCCCCTCCCTCCCCAAAGGTCAGCAGTCTCTGGTCATCCCCTGCACTGTGTGCAGCCTCTGGTCATCCCCTGCACTGTCTGCAGCCTCTGGTCATCCCCTGCACTGTCTACAGTCTCTGGTCATCCCCTGCACTGTCTGCAGTCTCTGGTCATTCCCTGCACTGTCCGCAGTCTCTGGTCATCCCCTGCACTTTCCGCAGTCTCTGGTCATTCCCTGCACTGTCCGCAGTCTCTGGTCATCCCCTGCACTGTCTGCAGTCTCTGGTCATTCCCTGCACTGTCCGCAGTCTCTGGTCATCCCCTGCACTGTCCGCAGTCTCTGGTCATTCCCTGCACTGTCTGCAGTCTCTGGTCATTCCCTGCACTGTCTGCAGTCTCTGGTCATTCCCTGCACTGTCTGCAGTCTCTGGTCATCCCCTGTACTGTGTCCACAGTCTCTGGTCATCCCCTGCACTGTGTCCGTCGTCTCTGGCCATCTCCTGCACTGTGTCCGCAGTCTCTGGTCATCTCCTGTACTGTGTCCGCAGTCTCTGGTCATCCCCTGTACTGTGTCCGCAGTCTCTGGTCATCTCCTGTACTGTGTCCGCAGTCTCTGGTCATCGCCTGTACTATGTCCGCAGTCTCTGGTCATCCCCTGTACTGTGTCTGCAGTCCATTGGTTCAAAATATTTTTTTTTCTTGTTTTTCCCCTCTAAAACCTAGGTGCGTCTTATGGTCAGGTGCGTCTTATGGAGCGAAAAATACGGTAGTTTAAATTGTGCACTCCTGAGAAACATTGTTTTATTTTTTTTTATTTGAATGTATTTTATTTAAATTAATTTTTTGCACCCTTTAAACGTTCTTTTTACATTCAACTTTATTGCTATCACAATAAAAACAGGTTATGACTAGAGATGTATACATCCAGGGAAGGGAAATCCGAAAACACAAAGACAGGAGAGGGTGACATCTGATTGGTAGAGGTGAGAGGTTGGCTGCCATGTTTATTTCCAGGTCAGCTCTCTGGGGTGGGGGGGGTCACTGGAAAGGCCATATTGTTTTTGGATCAGACACCAGGACCGAAGACCTGGTCACACCCCCTGCTCCACCCACTCCCTTCCCCGATACTGCCCACATCCCTATACCCAGACCTTCACTGAACACCTTTCACCCCGCCTCCAAGAGACCTTGGGTAACGCCCCCTTCACCACCCCACCTCCGCCTACATTCTACAGACAACACATGGCCACCCTGCCCCCTGCCCTCCAAGGACCAATAGGAGAGCGTGGTGGGCGGGGAGTGGGTTGCAGGGCTTTGTATTGGTGGCTACACGGCCGGGATCCAGTCTATCATGGTAGCGCTCTGAGGCTGGATCAGAGGTGTGTGCTGGAGGGGTGTCCGGAGGGCACATCGTGTATACATGTGTGTATATATATTCATTGTATAATATATATCTGCATCATGTAATATTTCATGAATGGAAAGATTTTTTCAATATGGTGGGCTGCTTCACTAGTTGCTATGGACGGCACATTCCTAGCAACCAATTGTACCCCGCCCCCCTGCCAATCTCGTCTCTGCCTCCTGTTTGCCCAGCTACAGGGACACCGGACGTGTGCTGTATAGGGGGTCACTGATGGGGACATTGATGTGAAGAGGACTGACATGGAGGAAAGGGATTCTGAAGAGGATAGATATAAGGACTCTGATGGGGTCACTGATATAAGGGGGACTCTGATGGGAACACTGATGTAAGGGGGGGACTCTGATAGTATGACTGATTTAAGGAGGACTCTGATGGGGACACTGGTTTATAGGGGGACTCTGATGGGGTTATTGATGTAATGAGGACTCTGATGGGGTCACTGATATAAGGGAGGGACTCTGATGGGGACACTGATATAATGGGGACTCTGATGGGGGCACTGATATAATGGGGACTCTGATGGGGGCACTGAAATAAGGGTGGGTCTCGGATGGGGTCACTGATATAATGGGGGACACTGATATAAGGGGGAGCTCTGATGGGGACACTGATATAAGGAATACTCTGATGGGGTTACTGGTGTAATGAGGACTCTGATGGGGATACTGATGTAAGGGGGGACTCTGATGGTATCATTAATTTAAGGAGGACTCTGATGGGGACACTGGTTTATAGGGGGACTCTGATGGGCCAGTGATGTAAGGGGGACTCTAATGGGATAACTGATATAAAGAGAACTCTGATGGGGTCACTAATATAAGGGGGGGCTCTTATGGGCACACTGATATAAGGAGGACTCTGATGGGATTATTGATGTAATGAGGACCCTGATGGGGTCACTGATATAAGGGAGGGACTCTGATGGGGAAACTGATATAAGGGGGACTCTGATGGGGGCACTGATATAAGGGGGGGTACTCTGATGGAGTCACTAATATAAGGAGGACTCTGATGGGGACGGGGACACTGATGTAAGGAGGACTCCTTTGGGTCACTGATGTAAGGAGGACTCTGATGGGGTCACTGATATAAGGGGGGACACTGATACTGTATAATGGAGGACTCTGATGGGGTCACTGATGTAAGGAGGAGTCGAATGGGGGGTCACTGATATAAGTGGGGGGGGGGATTCTGATGGGGACACTGATATAAGGGGGACTCTGATGGGGACACCCACTCTGCCAGTGCAGCGTTTCCTCCTGCTGTGATCCGAGTTCTGCTTCGCCATGTTATTGGGAGCTGGCCTTTTCTGCTGACTTCCGGCTTTGGGCCCCAGATGACTTGCGGCCCCTCTGGCCCCTGTGAGTCCCGGCTCCTGCAGCCTCTTGTCATGTGACATGGATCTCCCAGCAGGCTGTGGGAGGAGACACTTCGTCACTTAGGTTAGAATGGAGTGTGGGCGGAACCACCCCACCAGTGCACACGAGACCACCTCCCTCTTCTGTGTGCACACCCACTAATGTTCGGAACAGGGCGGGGCTGCGGTCATGCGAATTCAGCATTAATGCGGCACCCGGAGTTAGAAGCGTGTCTCACACTCGGTACGCCCACCACACGGTGGTTATACTGACACACATAGCTCAGGCATGGTTCAGTCCACAGCAACTATTTGCCAACGTTGAATTTAGTGCATGTAGACAGGAAGCGTCTGAAAGAGGCTGGAGGTGATGAGCAGCATTGAGATTCCATGATAACTGAATTATGGTCAGCTTGTCTCCCATATAACATTTTTGGTATATTCTTCCTTGCAGAGCTCCAAGAATGGTCGCCACCATAGAGGTGCCTGGTGATGGAGAAGATACCAATGTGACCTCTGAAGAAGTGATTGAGGAGGAGGAACCTGTGGAGCCGGTATTGTTCACTCTGCATGGAACCCTTCAGTTGTGCTGAGAGTAATCGTGTCCTAAAGATTCGATGGCAGACCCGTTTGCAAGCTCAGAGTACACCTGCAACTACATGCTTTCAAGAGAAGTGAGTTATTCCGTAACATGTGAGGTCATCATTTGTGTCCATCCCCCACCTTGGCTGCGTTCTCCCTCTCATAAAGTGTTTCCAAAGCCATTTTTGGGGGTCTCATTGGGGCAATATCCCTTCACTTCCTGTCCAAGAGACACAACAGGAAGTGAGAACAATCTTTCCAAACTAATGGTGACATTTTTCACTTCAACAGGTGTCCCCCCTACCAATGAGGACACCTGTTCAAGTGACAAATGACACCCTTACTTTGGAGAGATCTTCTCACTGCCTGTTGTGTCTCTTGGACAGAAAGTGGAGGGAAATCTATCCAAAGCTGAATAAATATGGTTTTTCATTCCTTGAAGATCTGTAGGACGGCTCTCACTCTCGTTGACCATTTCTCATCTTTGTACAAATACATTACCATTTTTTTTTCCTAGTTAAGAGTGGAGATAGGTGCGTTTTACCCAGAGAAAAGCAGCAGGAGTCAATGCATTTAACTAGATAAGAGTGGAGATAGGTGCGTTTACCCAGAGAAAAGCAGCAGGAGTCAATGCGTTTTCCTAGTTAAGAGTGGAGGTAGGTGCGTTTACCTGTGAAAGTAGAGGTTAAATGAGTAAAGGATCCGCAGCGCCTTATAGTGGGACTGTGATAGTGTGGCAGGCAATCTGGGACTAGCTGATGCTGGCTGGGAGGGACAGTAACTCACAGCGACATCATTAGTGACACTAATACAGATATCAGTGCTAAAACTGTACACTGTCAGTGTACTAAAGACACTGACTGGGAAAGGCTTACCATCCAGGTGCAATCAAGGGGTTAATTGCGTGCCTATTCTTGTGTAGTGTGTGTAATATGTGCTGCTTTTACTATACTATATGGATGTTTTTTGCTCCCTGTACACAACATTCTGTGTTTTGTAAACAGAACTCTGTGTGTGATTGGACACAGCCGATCATCTGACTTCAGCCAAAATCATTGGCTGAAATCAGCTGCCAGAGGGAGCACGCAGAAGAGGGCAGTCACATATAGAAATGTGACTGTGCCTGTCCGTGCTGACCCGCCACAGTAAATGTACACCTGCAGGGCGGGCAGTGGTTAAATAATTTATATCTTGTTTTAGTAAACTAAAGTCTGTCTGAAGCCAATAGTTTTTTTTTTAATTTTGGATAGATTGAAAATAGTTAGAACCTCTGTTACGCTTTTATTGCTGGAAGCAGAAGAAAGGTGTGGGACGCTGAATCTCTTAAAGTAGTAAATGTTCTTCGTCAGGTCTTCAGAAGTGAAAAGGAAATGGTTCTATTTAGGGATCTCATTAGAGATGAGCGAATCGAAGTATCCGAAGTGGAATTCGAGTCGAATATCGGAAAAATTTCGATTCGTGCCGAATCCGAAAAACAGCCTAATTCGGACGCGCGAATCGAAATTTTTCCGAAAATGGCGGCTGACATGTGCGGCGACGGAGCGGGGATGTCGGGGAAGGCGCGCAGACAAGGCGCGCTGCCCCATAATGCATTCCTCAACGACATGTGATCGCATCAGCCAATCAGCAGCCAGCCAGCCAGCACTGTGTAATGGTCGAGGTATATATAGCGGCCATTTTGGAAATCTTCATTTGCCTGCAGTCATTGAACAGAGGCAGACCGCTCTGTACTAGGGACAGGGACAGAGTTAGGGCCACAGAAACGAGAATTGGGGACAGAGAGAAGTTACTTAGGGACAGAGAACCATTACTCAGGGACACAGACTTGTTAATGAGGGCCACAGAATCGTTATTTAGGGACAAAGAAACGCTAGTTAGGGCCACAGAATTCATACTCAGGGACAGACAGAATTTTCACTCAGTGCCAGAGAATTGTTACTTAGGGCCACAGAAACGTTATTAGGGCCACAGAATTTTTACTCAGGGACAGACAGAATTGTTACTGAGTGCCAGAGAATTGTTACTCAGGGACAGACAGAATTGTTACTGAGTGCCAGAGAATTCTTACTCAGGGCCACAGAATTCATTCTCAGGGACAGACAGAATTGTTACTCAGGGACAGACAGAATTGTTACTGAGTGCCAGAGAATTGTTACTCAGGGACAGACAGAATTGTTACTGAGTGCCAGAGAATTGTTACTCAGGGACAGACAGAATTGTTACTGAGTGCCAGAGAATTCTTACTCAGGGCCACAGAATTCATTCTCAGGGACAGACAGAATTGTTACTCAGGGACAGACAGAATTGTTACTGAGTGCCAGAGAATTGTTACTCAGGGACAGACAGAATTGTTACTGAGTGCCAGAGAATTGTTACTCAGGGACAGACAGAATTGTTACTGAGTGCCAGAGAATTGTTACTCAGGGACAGACAGAATTGTTACTGAGTGCCAGAGAATTGTTACTCAGGGACAGACAGAATTGTTACTGAGTGCCAGAGAATTGTTACTCGCACAGACACAAAATTGTTACTTGCACAGACACAGAATTGTTACTCGCACAGACACAGAATTGTTACTCAGGGCCACAGAATTCATACTCAGGGACAGACAGAATTGTTACTGAGTGCCAGAGAATTGTTACTCAGGGACAGACAGAATTGTTACTGAGTGCCAGAGAATTGTTACTCAGGGACAGACAGAATTGTTACTGAGTGCCAGAGAATTGTTACTCGCACAGACACAAAATTGTTACTTGCACAGACACAGAATTGTTACTCGCACAGACACAGAATTGTTACTCAGGGCCACAGAATTCATACTCAGGGACAGACAGAATTGTTACTGAGTGCCAGAGAATTGTTACTCAGGGACAGACAGAATTGTTACTGAGTGCCAGAGAATTGTTACTCAGGGACAGACAGAATTGTTACTGAGTGCCAGAGAATTGTTACTCAGGGACAGACAGAATTGTTACTGAGTGCCAGAGAATTGTTACTCGCACAGACACAAAATTGTTACTTGCACAGACACAGAATTGTTACTCGCACAGACACAGAATTGTTACTCAGGGCCACAGAATTCATACTCAGGGATAGACAGAATTGTTACTGAGTGCCAGAGAATTGTTACTCAGGGACAGACAGAATTGTTACTGAGTGCCAGAGAATTGTTACTCAGGGACAGACAGAATTGTTACTGAGTGCCAGAGAATTGTTACTCGCACAGACACAAAATTGTTACTTGCACAGACACAGAATTGTTACTCGCACAGACACAGAATTGTTACTCAGGGCCACAGAATTCATACTCAGGGACAGACAGAATTGTTACTGAGTGCCAGAGAATTGTTACTTAGGGACAGACAGAATTGTTACTGAGTGCCAGAGAATTGTTACTCAGGGACAGACAGAATTGTTACTGAGTGCCAGAGAATTGTTACTCGCACAGACACAAAATTGTTACTTGCACAGACACAGAATTGTTACTCGCACAGACACAGAATTGTTACTCAGGGCCACAGAATTCATACTCAGGGACAGACAGAATTGTTACTGAGTGCCAGAGAATTGTTACTCAGGGACAGACAGAATTGTTACTGAGTGCCAGAGAATTGTTACTCAGGGACAGACAGAATTGTTACTGAGTGCCAGAGAATTGTTACTCAGGGACAGACAGAATTGTTACTGAGTGCCAGAGAATTGTTACTCAGGGACAGACAGAATTGTTACTGAGTGCCAGAGAATTGTTACTCGCACAGACACAAAATTGTTACTTGCACAGACACAGAATTGTTACTCGCACAGACACAGAATTGTTACTCAGGGCCACAGAATTCATACTCAGGGACAGACAGAATTGTTACTGAGTGCCAGAGAATTGTTACTCAGGGACAGACAGAATTGTTACTGAGTGCCAGAGAATTGTTACTCAGGGACAGACAGAATTGTTACTGAGTGCCAGAGAATTGTTACTCGCACAGACACAAAATTGTTACTTGCACAGACACAGAATTGTTACTCGCACAGACACAGAATTGTTACTGAGTGCCAGAGAATTGTTACTCAGGGACAGACAGAATTGTTACTGAGTGCCAGAGAATTGTTACTCAGGGACAGACAGAATTGTTACTGAGTGCCAGAGAATTGTTACTCAGGGACAGACAGAATTGTTACTGAGTGCCAGAGAATTGTTACTCGCACAGACACAAAATTGTTACTTGCACAGACACAGAATTGTTACTCGCACAGACACAGAATTGTTACTCAGGGCCACAGAATTCATACTCAGGGACAGACAGAATTGTTACTGAGTGCCAGAGAATTGTTACTCAGGGACAGACAGAATTGTTACTGAGTGCCAGAGAATTGTTACTCGCACAGACACAAAATTGTTACTTGCACAGACACAGAATTGTTACTCGCACAGACACAGAATTGTTACTCAGGGCCACAGAATTCATACTCAGGGACAGACAGAATTGTTACTGAGTGCCAGAGAATTGTTACTCAGGGACAGACAGAATTGTTACTGAGTGCCAGAGAATTGTTACTCGCACAGACACAAAATTGTTACTTGCACAGACACAGAATTGTTACTCGCACAGACACAGAATTGTTACTCAGGGCCACAGAATTCATACTCAGGGACAGACAGAATTGTTACTGAGTGCCAGAGAATTGTTACTCAGGGACAGACAGAATTGTTACTGAGTGCCAGAGAATTGTTACTCGCACAGACACAAAATTGTTACTTGCACAGACACAGAATTGTTACTCGCACAGACACAGAATTGTTACTCAGGGCCACAGAATTCATACTCAGGGACAGACAGAATTGTTACTGAGTGCCAGAGAATTGTTACTCAGGGACAGACAGAATTGTTACTGAGTGCCAGAGAATTGTTACTCAGGGACAGACAGAATTGTTACTGAGTGCCAGAGAATTGTTACTCGCACAGACACAAAATTGTTACTTGCACAGACACAGAATTGTTACTCGCACAGACACAGAATTGTTACTCGCACAGACACAGAATTGTTACTCAGGGCCACAGAATTCATACTCAGGGACAGACAGAATTGTTACTGAGTGCCAGAGAATTGTTACTCAGGGACACCTAATCGTTGAATTAAATAGTATGTCAGACAACATGCAGAGGAGTGGCAGAGGAGGCAATGTTTTAGGAGCGAGCAGACGTGGCAGCAGAGGAAGGGGTCGAGGCAGCAGTATTCGCAGCCAGAGGCCAGTGCTCCCGGTGTCATCCAGCGGTCGTGTCTCCACCGACAACCCTGCCGTCATTGATTGGTTGGCTCGGTCGTCTTCCTCTTCCCAGGTCACCTCTGACACCTACAGCCAACGGTCGGTGGGTACGTCAGACACAACCGTTAGTTGGCATGGCCCGGGACCAAGCCCACTGAAATCACGTGTCCTCTACCTTCCCCTGTCCTTTGCTGTTCCCTCACCAAGCGAAGTATCGCATGCTGTGGGCTCAGCCCCACTGTACAGTGAGGAAGAGCTAACAGAGGGCGGTCAGGAACGGGGGGAGACATCGGCCTTTTCAGCAGCCAAGCGAACAAGTACTGGCGAGGAGAGTGGCTCGGTAGCCGGTCTAGAGACAGGTCTGTCTCCTGACCCAGACGCAGCCGAGGGGGCTAGTAGTGAGGCGGAGACCCTACTTGATGATGAGGAGGTTGATCGCACTTGGCAGCCTCGTCGTCATCAGGCAATTTCTTCCGCATCATCAGGAGAAGAGGGTGGCAGCTTGGCAGCGAGCAAAACAGTCGGTGGGTTGCCCAGGAGACAGCAGCAGGGTCGCATCAGTGTCAGTGGAGCCAAACGTCCACGGAGTAGAGCACCAGCTCCACTGCAGCCTACCACCACGGCCAGTAGTGGTGCCGGTGCGCACGGAGGAAGTAGCAGTCAGCCAGTGAAGAGTAGCGGGGGCAAAGTTTCCTACTCGGTGGTGTGGCAATTTTTCCTCAAGCCGCCCGAGGAAGTAAACGTAGCCGTATGTCGACTATGTGGCCAGAAATGCAAGCGTGGCCAGGGGGCCCATGTTGGGACTACAGCGTTGCGTCAGCATATGCAGCGTCACCATTCGGTGGCCTGGGAAAACCGTGATAAACATACGGCGGTTCTGCCTGCCCCAGCCCCCGCTCCATCACCCGCTCCGTTACTTGCTCCGTCACCCGACGTCGTCAATCGCCCTCTATCAGCCAGTCAAGGCTCCAACACCTCTGCTGAGGGGAGTTGTCGCTCATTGGCATCTTCCGCTCGTTCAGATGCTCCTTCTCCTGCTACTCCTCTTCTCGGATTCCGTCAACAGTCTTTCTTGGAATCCGTATCCAAGAGACAACAGTTTGCGAGCACGCACCCGACGGTGCAAAAGCTGAACGTCCTCCTGTCCAAGTTGCTGGTGCTGCAGTCCCTCCCTTTCCAACTGGTGGACTCAGCACCTTTCCGAGAAATGATGGCTTGTGCCGCGCCGCGGTGGAGAGTGCCAAGCCGTCATTTCTTTGCCCAAAAGGCAGTGCCAGCCCTGCATTCACATGTAGAAGAGATGGTGGGCCAGTCTTTGAGCATGTCGGTCTCTGCCAAAGTGCACGGCAGCGCCGACGTGTGGAGCTGTAACTACGGTCAGGGACAGTACATGTCATTTACGGCCCACTGGGTGAACGTGGTGCCGGCACAGCCGCACCAGCAACTTGGACAGGTCACGACGCTTTTGCCTCCACGTTTGCACGTCCTTGGTCCAGCAAGCATGTCCGCCTCTACCACCTCTTTTTCCGCCGTGTCCTCAGCCGCCACCCCCGTGCCAAGTCCCATTACCCGACCGGCATATCACATGTGCAGGGCGCAACGGTGTCACGCTGTGCTGCACCTGGTATGCCTTGGCGAACGTAGTCACACAGGGGAGGAACTGCTGAGTGTAATGAACAGAGAAATCGACAGATGGCTGTCTCCGCGCAAACTAAAAATCGGAACCATGTTGACTGACAACGGAAAGAACATGGTGTCTGCTCTGCGTCAAGGAAGGTTGTGCCATGCGCCATGCATGGCTCACGTGTTCAATCTGGTTGTCAAGCGGTTCCTAAAATCCACCATCCCACTGCAAGACATCCTTAAAATGTCACGTAAACTGTGCATGCATTTCAGCCATTCCTACACCGCAAAGAACACCCTCATTGAGCTGCAGCGGCAGAACGGAATTCCACAGCATCGCCTGATCTGCGACACTGCAACAAGGTGGAATTCAACCCTACACATGTTAGACCGCCTTTACGAGCAGCGAAAGGCCATCACCGATTTCCTGATGTTACAAGCGGATAAAGGTACTCCCCTGTGTAACTTAGATGTCAGCCATTGGCAGCTCATGCGTGACACCTGCCGCTTGCTCAGGCCCTTTGAGGAGGCCACGCTATTCGTGAGTCGGCAGGACTATGGGATGAACGACGTCATTCCTCTGTTGCACGTCCTGGAACAAATGCTGTTAACAATGACTGGTCAGGGTGCGGTAGACGTGGCGCACAGATCTCAACGCCACATGACCCCTGTGGGGGCAGGACAGGAAGAAGAGGAGGAGGTAGAGGAGGACATTTGTGCTCAGGAATTATTGAGTGAAATGGGTGGTTTTTCCACTCAGCGGACAGGAGTGGAGGAGCAGGAGCATCTGGTAGAGGAGGAGGAGGAGGAGACAGAGGACCCAGACGCACCGTGGCAGTATGCTGTGGAGATGGAGGCAGGGAGTCCCTCGCATTCCTTGGCACAAATGGCCCATAGCATGCTCGGTTGCTTGCGTAGCGACAGCCGAATAATAACCATCAGACAGAGGGATGACTTTTGGCTGTCCACCTTGTTGGACCCTCGCTACCGGTCCAAAATGGTGGCCTTTTTCACACCTGCTGAGAGGGAGGCCAAAATTACGTACTATAAAAACCACCTATGTAGTCAGTTGGTCTCTGCCTTTGTGCGCCAACGTCCATCCTCAGACACTGTGGGCCCTGTGCGCTCGCGTTCCGCTGGCATGGCAGCAGGGGAGGGGTGGGGTGGTAGGAGCAGTGGCAGCTCCACCAGCAGTGGCTGCCTCAGTCTGCAGTCGATGATGAGTAGCTTTCTTCACCAGCGCAGTGAGGAAACTACTAACCAGCCGCAGCAGCAGCAGCAGCATCAGGTGGACCTGGAGCAGGAGCTCAAACAACAGGCTTGGGCCTACTTGGACAGCACCCTGCCAACCGAGGTAGACAATCCCCTTGACTACTGGGCAACGAAACTTGACCTTTGGCCCCAACTAGCTGAATTTGCCCTTGAAAGGCTGTCATGCCCGGCCAGTAGCGTGGCATCGGAGCGCGTGTTTAGTGCGGCAGGAGGTATTGTAACTCCGCGGAGGACACGACTGTCCACCCAAAGTGTGGAGAGACTCACGTTTGTGAAAATGAATCAGGCGTGGATTAGTCTGGATTTCAAACCACCAGTTCCTGACACAACTGACTAAATCCGCCATGAATCATGCCTCAAACATGTGCCACTTTCAGGTCTCCTCACACTGCTGGTGTGTTTAATTTTTTGACATAGGGTGCTGGCAGATTACGGGCCTCCTATAGCTGCTGCCAGGCCCCTAATCTGCCATAGGCCCCTATATACCGCCTCCTCATGCTGCTGCTAGGTCCAGAGTCTCTCATGGGTCCCTGTACGGCCTCCCATTGCTGCTGTCTCCATCGCCACACTCTGCTGCCATGTGCCACTTTCAGGTCTCTTCACACTGCTGGTGTGTTTAATTTTTTGACATAGGGTGCAGGCAGATTACGGGCCTCACATAGCTGCTGCCAGGCCCCTAATCTGCCATGGGCCCCTATATACCGCCTCCTCATGCTGCTGCCAAGTCTAGAGTCTGTCATGGGTCCCTGTACGGCCTCCCATTGCTGCTGTCTCCATCGCCACACTCTGCCATGTGCCACTTTCAGGTCTCTTCACACTGCTGGTGTGTTTAATTTTTTGACATAGGGTGCAGGCAGATTACGGGCCTCACATAGCTGCTGCCAGGCCCCTAATCTGCCATGGGCCCCTATATACCGCCTCCTCATGCTGCTGCCAAGTCTAGAGTCTGTCATGGGTCCCTGTACGGCCTCCCATTGCTGCTGTCTCCATCGCCACACTCTGCTGCCATGTGCCACTTTCAGGTCTCTTCACACTGCTGGTGTGTTAAATTTTTTGACATAGGGTGCAGGCAGATTACGGGCCTCACATAGCTGCTGCCAGGCCCCTAATCTGCCATGGGCCCCTATATACCGCCTCCTCATGCTGCTGCCAAGTCCAGAGTCTCTCATGGGTCCCTGTACGGCCTCCCATTGCTGCTGTCTCCATCGCCACACTCTGCTGCCATGTGCCACTTTCAGGTCTCTTCACACTGCTGGTGTGTTAAATTTTTTGACATAGGGTGCAGGCAGATTACGGGCCTCACATAGCTGCTGCCAGGCCCCTAATCTGCCATGGGCCCCTATATACCGCCTCCTCATGCTGCTGCCAAGTCCAGAGTCTCTCATGGGTCCCTGTACGGCCTCCCATTGCTGCTGTCTCCATCGCCACACTCTGCTGCCATGTGCCACTTTCAGGTCTCTTCACACTGCTGGTGTGTTAAATTTTTTGACATAGGGTGCAGGCAGATTACGGGCCTCACATAGCTGCTGCCAGGCCCCTAATCTGCCATGGGCCCCTATATACCGCCTCCTCATGCTGCTGCCAAGTCTAGAGTCTCTCATGGGTCCCTGTACGGCCTCCCATTGCTGCTGTCTCCATCGCCACACTCTGCTGCCATGTGCCACTTTCAGGTCTCTTCACACTGCTGGTGTGTTTAATTTTTTGACATAGGGTGCAGGCAGATTACGGGCCTCACATAGCTGCTGCCAGGCCCCTAATCTGCCATGGGCCCCTATATACCGCCTCCTCATGCTGCTGCCAAGTCCAGAGTCTCTCATGGGTCCCTGTACGGCCTCCCATTGCTGCTGTCTCCATCGCCACACTCTGCTGCCATGTGCCACTTTCAGGTCTCTTCACACTGCTGGTGTGTTAAATTTTTTGACATAGGGTGCAGGCAGATTACGGGCCTCACATAGCTGCTGCCAGGCCCCTAATCTGCCATGGGCCCCTATATACCGCCTCCTCATGCTGCTGCCAAGTCTAGAGTCTCTCATGGGTCCCTGTACGGCCTCCCATTGCTGCTGTCTCCATCGCCACACTCTGCCATGTGCCACTTTCAGGTCTCTTCACACTGCTGGTGTGTTTAATTTTTTGACATAGGGTGCAGGCAGATTACGGGCCTCACATAGCTGCTGCCAGGCCCCTAATCTGCCATGGGCCCCTATATACCGCCTCCTCATGCTGCTGCCAAGTCCAGAGTCTCTCATGGGTCCCTGTACGGCCTCCCATTGCTGCTGTCTCCATCGCCACACTCTGCTGCCATGTGCCACTTTCAGGTCTCTTCACACTGCTGGTGTGTTAAATTTTTTGACATAGGGTGCAGGCAGATTACGGGCCTCACATAGCTGCTGCCAGGCCCCTAATCTGCCATGGGCCCCTATATACCGCCTCCTCATGCTGCTGCCAAGTCTAGAGTCTGTCATGGGTCCCTGTACGGCCTCCCATTGCTGCTGTCTCCATCGCCACACTCTGCCATGTGCCACTTTCAGGTCTCTTCACACTGCTGGTGTGTTTAATTTTTTGACATAGGGTGCAGGCAGATTACGGGCCTCACATAGCTGCTGCCAGGCCCCTAATCTGCCATGGGCCCCTATATACCGCCTCCTCATGCTGCTGCCAAGTCTAGAGTCTGTCATGGGTCCCTGTACGGCCTCCCATTGCTGCTGTCTCCATCGCCACACTCTGCCATGTGCCACTTTCAGGTCTCTTCACACTGCTGGTGTGTTAAATTTTTTGACATAGGGTGCAGGCAGATTACGGGCCTCACATAGCTGCTGCCAGGCCCCTAATCTGCCATGGGCCCCTATATACCGCCTCCTCATGCTGCTGCCAAGTCCAGAGTCTCTCATGGGTCCCTGTACGGCCTCCCATTGCTGCTGTCTCCATCGCCACACTCTGCTGCCATGTGCCACTTTCAGGTCTCTTCACACTGCTGGTGTGTTAAATTTTTTGACATAGGGTGCAGGCAGATTACGGGCCTCACATAGCTGCTGCCAGGCCCCTAATCTGCCATGGGCCCCTATATACCGCCTCCTCATGCTGCTGCCAAGTCTAGAGTCTCTCATGGGTCCCTGTACGGCCTCCCATTGCTGCTGTCTCCATCGCCACACTCTGCCATGTGCCACTTTCAGGTCTCTTCACACTGCTGGTGTGTTTAATTTTTTGACATAGGGTGCAGGCAGATTACGGGCCTCACATAGCTGCTGCCAGGCCCCTAATCTGCCATGGGCCCCTATATACCGCCTCCTCATGCTGCTGCCAAGTCTAGAGTCTGTCATGGGTCCCTGTACGGCCTCCCATTGCTGCTGTCTCCATCGCCACACTCTGCCATGTGCCACTTTCAGGTCTCTTCACACTGCTGGTGTGTTTAATTTTTTGACATAGGGTGCAGGCAGATTACGGGCCTCACATAGCTGCTGCCAGGCCCCTAATCTGCCATGGGCCCCTATATACCGCCTCCTCATGCTGCTGCCAAGTCTAGAGTCTGTCATGGGTCCCTGTACGGCCTCCCATTGCTGCTGTCTCCATCGCCACACTCTGCCATGTGCCACTTTCAGGTCTCTTCACACTGCTGGTGTGTTAAATTTTTTGACATAGGGTGCAGGCAGATTACGGGCCTCACATAGCTGCTGCCAGGCCCCTAATCTGCCATGGGCCCCTATATACCGCCTCCTCATGCTGCTGCCAAGTCTAGAGTCTGTCATGGGTCCCTGTACGGCCTCCCATTGCTGCTGTCTCCATCGCCACACTCTGCTGCCATGTGCCACTTTCAGGTCTCTTCACACTGCTGGTGTGTTAAATTTTTTGACATAGGGTGCAGGCAGATTACGGGCCTCACATAGCTGCTGCCAGGCCCCTAATCTGCCATGGGCCCCTATATACCGCCTCCTCATGCTGCTGCCAAGTCCAGAGTCTCTCATGGGTCCCTGTACGGCCTCCCATTGCTGCTGTCTCCATCGCCACACTCTGCTGCCATGTGCCACTTTCAGGTCTCTTCACACTGCTGGTGTGTTAAATTTTTTGACATAGGGTGCAGGCAGATTACGGGCCTCACATAGCTGCTGCCAGGCCCCTAATCTGCCATGGGCCCCTATATACCGCCTCCTCATGCTGCTGCCAAGTCCAGAGTCTCTCATGGGTCCCTGTACGGCCTCCCATTGCTGCTGTCTCCATCGCCACACTCTGCTGCCATGTGCCACTTTCAGGTCTCTTCACACTGCTGGTGTGTTAAATTTTTTGACATAGGGTGCAGGCAGATTACGGGCCTCACATAGCTGCTGCCAGGCCCCTAATCTGCCATGGGCCCCTATATACCGCCTCCTCATGCTGCTGCCAAGTCTAGAGTCTCTCATGGGTCCCTGTACGGCCTCCCATTGCTGCTGTCTCCATCGCCACACTCTGCTGCCATGTGCCACTTTCAGGTCTCTTCACACTGCTGGTGTGTTTAATTTTTTGACATAGGGTGCAGGCAGATTACGGGCCTCACATAGCTGCTGCCAGGCCCCTAATCTGCCATGGGCCCCTATATACCGCCTCCTCATGCTGCTGCCAAGTCCAGAGTCTCTCATGGGTCCCTGTACGGCCTCCCATTGCTGCTGTCTCCATCGCCACACTCTGCTGCCATGTGCCACTTTCAGGTCTCTTCACACTGCTGGTGTGTTAAATTTTTTGACATAGGGTGCAGGCAGATTACGGGCCTCACATAGCTGCTGCCAGGCCCCTAATCTGCCATGGGCCCCTATATACCGCCTCCTCATGCTGCTGCCAAGTCTAGAGTCTCTCATGGGTCCCTGTACGGCCTCCCATTGCTGCTGTCTCCATCGCCACACTCTGCCATGTGCCACTTTCAGGTCTCTTCACACTGCTGGTGTGTTTAATTTTTTGACATAGGGTGCAGGCAGATTACGGGCCTCACATAGCTGCTGCCAGGCCCCTAATCTGCCATGGGCCCCTATATACCGCCTCCTCATGCTGCTGCCAAGTCCAGAGTCTCTCATGGGTCCCTGTACGGCCTCCCATTGCTGCTGTCTCCATCGCCACACTCTGCTGCCATGTGCCACTTTCAGGTCTCTTCACACTGCTGGTGTGTTAAATTTTTTGACATAGGGTGCAGGCAGATTACGGGCCTCACATAGCTGCTGCCAGGCCCCTAATCTGCCATGGGCCCCTATATACCGCCTCCTCATGCTGCTGCCAAGTCTAGAGTCTCTCATGGGTCCCTGTACGGCCTCCCATTGCTGCTGTCTCCATCGCCACACTCTGCTGCCATGTGCCACTTTCAGGTCTCTTCACACTGCTGGTGTGTTTAATTTTTTGACATAGGGTGCAGGCAGATTACGGGCCTCACATAGCTGCTGCCAGGCCCCTAATCTGCCATGGGCCCCTATATACCGCCTCCTCATGCTGCTGCCAAGTCCAGAGTCTCTCATGGGTCCCTGTACGGCCTCCCATTGCTGCTGTCTCCATCGCCACACTCTGCTGCCATGTGCCACTTTCAGGTCTCTTCACACTGCTGGTGTGTTAAATTTTTTGACATAGGGTGCAGGCAGATTACGGGCCTCACATAGCTGCTGCCAGGCCCCTAATCTGCCATGGGCCCCTATATACCGCCTCCTCATGCTGCTGCCAAGTCTAGAGTCTCTCATGGGTCCCTGTACGGCCTCCCATTGCTGCTGTCTCCATCGCCACACTCTGCCATGTGCCACTTTCAGGTCTCTTCACACTGCTGGTGTGTTTAATTTTTTGACATAGGGTGCAGGCAGATTACGGGCCTCACATAGCTGCTGCCAGGCCCCTAATCTGCCATGGGCCCCTATATACCGCCTCCTCATGCTGCTGCCAAGTCCAGAGTCTCTCATGGGTCCCTGTACGGCCTCCCATTGCTGCTGTCTCCATCGCCACACTCTGCTGCCATGTGCCACTTTCAGGTCTCTTCACACTGCTGGTGTGTTAAATTTTTTGACATAGGGTGCAGGCAGATTACGGGCCTCACATAGCTGCTGCCAGGCCCCTAATCTGCCATGGGCCCCTATATACCGCCTCCTCATGCTGCTGCCAAGTCTAGAGTCTGTCATGGGTCCCTGTACGGCCTCCCATTGCTGCTGTCTCCATCGCCACACTCTGCCATGTGCCACTTTCAGGTCTCTTCACACTGCTGGTGTGTTTAATTTTTTGACATAGGGTGCAGGCAGATTACGGGCCTCACATAGCTGCTGCCAGGCCCCTAATCTGCCATGGGCCCCTATATACCGCCTCCTCATGCTGCTGCCAAGTCTAGAGTCTGTCATGGGTCCCTGTACGGCCTCCCATTGCTGCTGTCTCCATCGCCACACTCTGCCATGTGCCACT
Organism: Staurois parvus; assembly: GCF_062004578.1. Classification (NCBI taxonomy): domain Eukaryota; kingdom Metazoa; phylum Chordata; class Amphibia; order Anura; family Ranidae; genus Staurois; species Staurois parvus. The sequence continues at coordinate 1,125,073 of NW_028317904.1, forward strand.
TTCAGGTCTCTTCACACTGCTGGTGTGTTTAATTTTTTGACATAGGGTGCAGGCAGATTACGGGCCTCACATAGCTGCTGCCAGGCCCCTAATCTGCCATGGGCCCCTATATACCGCCTCCTCATGCTGCTGCCAAGTCTAGAGTCTGTCATGGGTCCCTGTACGGCCTCCCATTGCTGCTGTCTCCATCGCCACACTCTGCCATGTGCCACTTTCAGGTCTCTTCACACTGCTGGTGTGTTAAATTTTTTGACATAGGGTGCAGGCAGATTACGGGCCTCACATAGCTGCTGCCAGGCCCCTAATCTGCCATGGGCCCCTATATACCGCCTCCTCATGCTGCTGCCAAGTCCAGAGTCTCTCATGGGTCCCTGTACAGCCTCCCATTGCTGCTGTCTCCATCGCCACACTCTGCTGCCATGTGCCACTTTCAGGTCTCTTCACACTGCTGGTGTGTTAAATTTTTTGACATAGGGTGCAGGCAGATTACGGGCCTCACATAGCTGCTGCCAGGCCCCTAATCTGCCATGGGCCCCTATATACCGCCTCCTCATGCTGCTGCCAAGTCTAGAGTCTCTCATGGGTCCCTGTACGGCCTCCCATTGCTGCTGTCTCCATCGCCACACTCTGCTGCCATGTGCCACTTTCAGGTCTCTTCACACTGCTGGTGTGTTTAATTTTTTGACATAGGGTGCAGGCAGATTACGGGCCTCACATAGCTGCTGCCAGGCCCCTAATCTGCCATGGGCCCCTATATACCGCCTCCTCATGCTGCTGCCAAGTCCAGAGTCTCTCATGGGTCCCTGTACGGCCTCCCATTGCTGCTGTCTCCATCGCCACACTCTGCTGCCATGTGCCACTTTCAGGTCTCTTCACACTGCTGGTGTGTTAAATTTTTTGACATAGGGTGCAGGCAGATTACGGGCCTCACATAGCTGCTGCCAGGCCCCTAATCTGCCATGGGCCCCTATATACCGCCTCCTCATGCTGCTGCCAAGTCTAGAGTCTCTCATGGGTCCCTGTACGGCCTCCCATTGCTGCTGTCTCCATCGCCACACTCTGCCATGTGCCACTTTCAGGTCTCTTCACACTGCTGGTGTGTTTAATTTTTTGACATAGGGTGCAGGCAGATTACGGGCCTCACATAGCTGCTGCCAGGCCCCTAATCTGCCATGGGCCCCTATATACCGCCTCCTCATGCTGCTGCCAAGTCCAGAGTCTCTCATGGGTCCCTGTACGGCCTCCCATTGCTGCTGTCTCCATCGCCACACTCTGCTGCCATGTGCCACTTTCAGGTCTCTTCACACTGCTGGTGTGTTAAATTTTTTGACATAGGGTGCAGGCAGATTACGGGCCTCACATAGCTGCTGCCAGGCCCCTAATCTGCCATGGGCCCCTATATACCGCCTCCTCATGCTGCTGCCAAGTCTAGAGTCTGTCATGGGTCCCTGTACGGCCTCCCATTGCTGCTGTCTCCATCGCCACACTCTGCCATGTGCCACTTTCAGGTCTCTTCACACTGCTGGTGTGTTTAATTTTTTGACATAGGGTGCAGGCAGATTACGGGCCTCACATAGCTGCTGCCAGGCCCCTAATCTGCCATGGGCCCCTATATACCGCCTCCTCATGCTGCTGCCAAGTCTAGAGTCTGTCATGGGTCCCTGTACGGCCTCCCATTGCTGCTGTCTCCATCGCCACACTCTGCCATGTGCCACTTTCAGGTCTCTTCACACTGCTGGTGTGTTTAATTTTTTGACATAGGGTGCAGGCAGATTACGGGCCTCACATAGCTGCTGCCAGGCCCCTAATCTGCCATGGGCCCCTATATACCGCCTCCTCATGCTGCTGCCAAGTCTAGAGTCTGTCATGGGTCCCTGTACGGCCTCCCATTGCTGCTGTCTCCATCGCCACACTCTGCCATGTGCCACTTTCAGGTCTCTTCACACTGCTGGTGTGTTAAATTTTTTGACATAGGGTGCAGGCAGATTACGGGCCTCACATAGCTGCTGCCAGGCCCCTAATCTGCCATGGGCCCCTATATACCGCCTCCTCATGCTGCTGCCAAGTCTAGAGTCTCTCATGGGTCCCTGTACGGCCTCCCATTGCTGCTGTCTCCATCGCCACACTCTGCTGCCATGTGCCACTTTCAGGTCTCTTCACACTGCTGGTGTGTTTAATTTTTTGACATAGGGTGCAGGCAGATTACGGGCCTCACATAGCTGCTGCCAGGCCCCTAATCTGCCATGGGCCCCTATATACCGCCTCCTCATGCTGCTGCCAAGTCCAGAGTCTCTCATGGGTCCCTGTACGGCCTCCCATTGCTGCTGTCTCCATCGCCACACTCTGCTGCCATGTGCCACTTTCAGGTCTCTTCACACTGCTGGTGTGTTAAATTTTTTGACATAGGGTGCAGGCAGATTACGGGCCTCACATAGCTGCTGCCAGGCCCCTAATCTGCCATGGGCCCCTATATACCGCCTCCTCATGCTGCTGCCAAGTCTAGAGTCTCTCATGGGTCCCTGTACGGCCTCCCATTGCTGCTGTCTCCATCGCCACACTCTGCCATGTGCCACTTTCAGGTCTCTTCACACTGCTGGTGTGTTTAATTTTTTGACATAGGGTGCAGGCAGATTACGGGCCTCACATAGCTGCTGCCAGGCCCCTAATCTGCCATGGGCCCCTATATACCGCCTCCTCATGCTGCTGCCAAGTCCAGAGTCTCTCATGGGTCCCTGTACGGCCTCCCATTGCTGCTGTCTCCATCGCCACACTCTGCTGCCATGTGCCACTTTCAGGTCTCTTCACACTGCTGGTGTGTTAAATTTTTTGACATAGGGTGCAGGCAGATTACGGGCCTCACATAGCTGCTGCCAGGCCCCTAATCTGCCATGGGCCCCTATATACCGCCTCCTCATGCTGCTGCCAAGTCTAGAGTCTGTCATGGGTCCCTGTACGGCCTCCCATTGCTGCTGTCTCCATCGCCACACTCTGCCATGTGCCACTTTCAGGTCTCTTCACACTGCTGGTGTGTTTAATTTTTTGACATAGGGTGCAGGCAGATTACGGGCCTCACATAGCTGCTGCCAGGCCCCTAATCTGCCATGGGCCCCTATATACCGCCTCCTCATGCTGCTGCCAAGTCTAGAGTCTGTCATGGGTCCCTGTACGGCCTCCCATTGCTGCTGTCTCCATCGCCACACTCTGCCATGTGCCACTTTCAGGTCTCTTCACACTGCTGGTGTGTTAAATTTTTTGACATAGGGTGCAGGCAGATTACGGGCCTCACATAGCTGCTGCCAGGCCCCTAATCTGCCATGGGCCCCTATATACCGCCTCCTCATGCTGCTGCCAAGTCCAGAGTCTCTCATGGGTCCCTGTACGGCCTCCCATTGCTGCTGTCTCCATCGCCACACTCTGCTGCCATGTGCCACTTTCAGGTCTCTTCACACTGCTGGTGTGTTAAATTTTTTGACATAGGGTGCAGGCAGATTACGGGCCTCACATAGCTGCTGCCAGGCCCCTAATCTGCCATGGGCCCCTATATACCGCCTCCTCATGCTGCTGCCAAGTCTAGAGTCTGTCATGGGTCCCTGTACGGCCTCCCATTGCTGCTGTCTCCATCGCCACACTCTGCCATGTGCCACTTTCAGGTCTCTTCACACTGCTGGTGTGTTTAATTTTTTGACATAGGGTGCAGGCAGATTACGGGCCTCACATAGCTGCTGCCAGGCCCCTAATCTGCCATGGGCCCCTATATACCGCCTCCTCATGCTGCTGCCAAGTCTAGAGTCTGTCATGGGTCCCTGTACGGCCTCCCATTGCTGCTGTCTCCATCGCCACACTCTGCCATGTGCCACTTTCAGGTCTCTTCACACTGCTGGTGTGTTAAATTTTTTGACATAGGGTGCAGGCAGATTACGGGCCTCACATAGCTGCTGCCAGGCCCCTAATCTGCCATGGGCCCCTATATACCGCCTCCTCATGCTGCTGCCAAGTCCAGAGTCTCTCATGGGTCCCTGTACGGCCTCCCATTGCTGCTGTCTCCATCGCCACACTCTGCTGCCATGTGCCACTTTCAGGTCTCTTCACACTGCTGGTGTGTTAAATTTTTTGACATAGGGTGCAGGCAGATTACGGGCCTCACATAGCTGCTGCCAGGCCCCTAATCTGCCATGGGCCCCTATATACCGCCTCCTCATGCTGCTGCCAAGTCTAGAGTCTGTCATGGGTCCCTGTACGGCCTCCCATTGCTGCTGTCTCCATCGCCACACTCTGCCATGTGCCACTTTCAGGTCTCTTCACACTGCTGGTGTGTTTAATTTTTTGACATAGGGTGCAGGCAGATTACGGGCCTCACATAGCTGCTGCCAGGCCCCTAATCTGCCATGGGCCCCTATATACCGCCTCCTCATGCTGCTGCCAAGTCCAGAGTCTCTCATGGGTCCCTGTACGGCCTCCCATTGCTGCTGTCTCCATCGCCACACTCTGCTGCCATGTGCCACTTTCAGGTCTCTTCACACTGCTGGTGTGTTAAATTTTTTGACATAGGGTGCTGGCAGATTACGGGCCTCCCATTGCTGCTGCCAGACATGTAATCTGCCATGGGCCCCCGTACCGACTCCTCATGCTGTGACGTTGCAACAAGGTGTAATTCAACCCTACATATGTTAGACCGCCTTTACGAACAGCTAAAGGCCATCACAGATTTCCTGATGTTAAAAGCGGATAAAGGTACTCCCTGTGTAACTTAGATGTCAGCCATTGTCAGCTCATGTGTGACACCTGCGCTTGCTCAGGCCCTTTGAGGAGGCCACGCTATTCGTGAGTCGGCAGGACTATGGGATGAATGAGGTCAAATCGGCCATGGGCCCCCGTACCGCCTGTTCACGCTGATGCTGGTCCCACAGTGTGACCTGGGTCCCTGTACGGCCTCCCATTGCTTCCACTCTGTCATGTGCCACTTTGAAATCTCCTCACACTCCTGCGGTTGTCCATTTTGTCATAGGTTGCTGGCAGATTACAGGCCTTCCATAGGTGCCACCAAGCCCCATATCGGCCATGGGCCCCCGTACCGCCTGGTCACGCTGCTGCTGGGCCCACAGTGTGACCTGGGTCCCTGTACCGCCTCCCATTGCTCCCACTCTGCCATGTGCCACTTTCAGGTCTCCTCACGCTCCTGCTGGTTTCCATTTTGTCATAGGTTGCTGTATGGCCTCCCATTGCTGCTGCCTCCACCGCCACACTGTGGCTCCAAACACTGGTTTTGGCCCCGTGACTGGCCAAATGAGTGAAGTGTGCGGTGATTCTAAGATCGACGGCACTCATCTGCATGTCATACTGACAGACAGTATTATTTCTCTTCCCCAGCAGACTCCAAGGGCATTTAAATTAAAGGTACAGTGTTCTGCACTAATATTAAGTCTCTCTGAAGCCTAGAAACACCCTTTTTTAAGTTAAATTCACAGCGAATTTATTCGACTCGAATCGAATATTGTCCACGAATTCGCCGAATCAGTCGAATCGAATTTTTCATTTCTTCGCTCATCTCTAGATCTCATAATTAACAACCTCAAAAATGGGGCTGAAGGTTGGCCCTCTGCTCAAGTAGGGACTGAGTATGCCAAAAGGAAAGCACCAACAGTAGATTGTATTAAGTCCAGATTCAATTTCATTCTGACTCTTGTGTAAAAAAAATCCAACACATTTTGGGGATTTAACAGGGCCTCCTTCATCAGAGCCTGGCAGTGCCAAACAAAATGTACATTGGACCATCAAAAAACTGCAGTGATCCTAAACAGGGAACTAGTTTGATAATTGCCTTAGATGCTGATTAATGGACAGTTTGAGGTGGAACCTGGTGGAATCCGCACTGAAACATGGCTTCAAGCAGCAGATTCTTCTTCTCCCGCAGCACTTTCCTATGGAGGCCTCCTCAGACCAGACCCAGTGGTCAGAAAGGTGGTGGAGCTGGTTTGCTTCTATCCCCACTGAGCACCTTTCAAGTCCTCCCTAACCTTCCCTCTCTATCCTTCTCTTCTTTCGAGACTCACTGCATCCGGCTGTTTTCTCCCATTTCTCTGAGGATTGCAGTGTTCCTGGACAGGTGTCCCGCTTTCTTGATGATTTCCCTGCCTGGCTACCCTACTTTCTCTCCTCTGAACTACCCACTATCATTCTTGGAGATTTTAACATCCCTATTAATGTCAACAACCCGGCTACATCCCAACTCTTCAGCATAACCTCATCTTTTGCATTAGCACAGTGCATACAGTCCTCCACTCACTCTGATGGGAATACATTAGACCTTGTTTTCTCTCATCTTCGCACTCCCTACAACCTCACAAACACCCCCTTTCCGCTCTCTGATCACAGTCTCATCACCTTCAGAGTGTCCTCGTCTTCAAACACCTATCCCTCCAGCAGCAAACAATTACCCGCAGCAACCTTCACAACTTGAACCCTGCTCCTTTCCACTCTGCAACTGACCAACGACAGGATCTCTCCCCTGTCCTGCCCTGGCCTGGCCACTGCTGTCTACAACAGTTCACTTTCATCCACATTAGACTCACTTGCTCCTCTAACTAGGGGTGTATTTACCACAAGGCAAACAAGGCATTTGCCTAGGGTGGCATCAGTCCCTCCCCTCATGCCAGGGTACTAGGTCAGTGGTGGGCAACCTTTTTTTTCAGCTGAGCCAAATCTCGCCAAAACCACGATTGAAATTTATTTTGAGAGCCACATTTTTAAAACTGAAAATACATCCCCCATATAGTAATTCATCCCCCATAGTAATTCATCCCCCATATAGCAATTCATCCCCCATAGTAATTAATCCCCCATATAGTAATTCATCCCCCATAGTAATTCATCCCCCATATAGCAATTCATCCCCCATAGTAATTAATCCCCCCTATAGTAATTCATCCCCCATAGTAATTAATCCCCCATATAGTAATTCATCCCCCATAGTAATTAATCCCCCATATAGTAATTCATCCCCCATAGTAATTCATCCCCCATATAGTAATTCATCCCCCATAGTAATTCATCCCCCATAGTAATTAATCCCCCCTATAGTAATTAATCCCCCATATAGTAATTCATCCCCCCTATAGTAATTCATCCCCCCTATAGTAATTAATTCCCCATATAGTGTCAATTCACTTACCTTTGCTCCGCGCGTTCCTCTCGCCGTGTTCCCGCGCCGTTCCGGTCTTCAGGGCGGACTGTGAGAGGAGAGGAGTTCGTCACGCTGCCCCGCCTACATCCTGACAGCCAATGTTTGCCACGCCCCACGGGCCGGATTAAAATGTCCGCCGGGCCGTAGTTTGCCCATTGCTGAGCTAGCTGCAGAGTCCTGACTTTTGGGGCGGCCGCCCGAGAGGAGGGAGGGGAGCGGGCGCCCGGCACACAGAAGAGCCGCATTAGAGTGTGTAAAGAGCCGCATGTGGCTCGCGAGCCGCGGCTTGCCGACCACTGTACTAGGTGTAATCCTAGACTCCGATCTGTCCTTTCAGTCCCAATTCCAATCACTGTCCAAATCTTTTAGACTTCACCTCCGCAACATCTCCAAGATACGCCAGTTCCTAACCTCGGGAACCACTAAGCAACTCATTCACTCCCTTGTTATATCTCGCCTTGACTATTGTAACTCCCTCCTCATTGGCCTACCTCATTGCAGGCTATTCCCTCTTTAGTCTATCATGAATGCTGCTGCCAGACTCATCCACCTTACTAACCGTTCTGTATCAGCCATCCCTTTCTGCCAATCCCTCCACTGGCTTCCCATTGCCCAACGGATAAAATTCGAAACAATAACGTATAAAGCCATTTATAACTCTGCCCAAAATCACATCACCAATCTTGTCTCTAAATATCACCCAAACCGTACTCTGCGCTCCTCGCAAGACCTCCTACTCTCTAGCTCCCTTGTCTCCTCCTCCCATGCTCGTCTCCAGGACTTCTCCAGAGCTTCCTCCATCCTCTGGAACTCTCTACCCCAATTTATCAGACTATCACCTACTCTGCTCACTTTTAGGTGAAATCTGAAAACCTATCTCTTCAGGGAAGCCTATCCTGCCCTCAGCTAATAATAAAATCTTCTAACCTTCCAACCAGTCCATCCCCCACAGTTACTACCTTTTGTACAACTAGCCACTCCTTCCTAGATTGTAAGCTCCAAGGAGCAGGGCCCTCCTAACCCTCTTGTATTGAACTGTATTGTTGCTGTATTGTCACCCGTTATATTGTAAAGTGCTGAGCAAACTGTTGGCGCTATATAAATCCTGTATAATAATAATAATAATAATAAATTCCCCTTTCCAAATGTTTTCTTTTATCTGAGCTGAGAGGTGATAACCTAGCGGTGATATTTCACAAGGCAATGCCTCCTTTAGACACGTTTCAGGAACTGCTAAATTATTAATAGATGAATTAGGTGTTGTAGATTGTACCAAAGGCAAAGTATTGCTCACAAACTTTCCTATAGAATTATTGATGGGAAAAATATCCCTTGAATTGGAATTACCTAACGCACTTGACCAAACAGCCGCATAATTAGTATCAGTATTAACAGAAGCAGGAATATTGTTAACTATACGGGTAGCACAGTGGCTAAGTGGTTAGCACTTTCGTCTGGCAATACTGGGGTCGTTGGTTCGAATCCCAGCCACAGCACCACCTGCCTGGAGTTTGCATGTTCTCCCTGTGAATGCATGGGTTTCCTCTGGGTACTCCAGTTTCCTCCCACACTCCAAAGACATGCTGGTAGGTTAACTGGCTCCTGTCTAAATTGTCCCTAGTATGTGTATGTATGAATGTAAGTGAGGGACTTTAGATTGTACGTCCCTTGAGGGTTAGGGACTGATGTGAATGTACAATGTATATGTAAAGCGCTGTGTAAATTGACGGCACTATCAGGGGTGGACTGACCATTTGGAAACTAGGGCAATGCCCGAGGGCACAGGGTCAGTAGGGAGCCCCATAAGATGCCCCAGGTACTTTTTCATAGGCTTTTTTGAGTTTGGGCAAGGACACAGGGGCCCCATGATCCCCTATTGCCCGGGGACCCCATGAGTTGTCACTCCGCCCCTTGGCACTATATAAGTACCTGAAAGAAATAAATAAATCAGCACAGTGGCTAAATGGTTAGCACTTCCACCTAGCAGTACTTGGGTTGTTGGTTCGAATCCCAGCCATGACACCACCTGCCTGGAGTTTGCATATTCTCCCTGTGCCTGTGTGGGTTTCTTCTGGGTACTCTGGTTTCCTCCCACACTCCAAAGACATGCTGGTAGGTGAATTGGTTCCTGTCCAAATTGGCCCTAGTATGTGTATGTATGAATGTGAGTTAGGGACCTTAGATTGTACACCCCTTGAGGGTTAGGGACTGATATGAATGTACAATATATATGTAAAGCGCTGTGTAAATTGACGGCGCTATATAAGTACCTGTAATAAATAAATACATTTTTTTAAAAGAATCCAAAATGCAATAAATCTGTTAACTCATCACTAGATGACTCTGTCTCAGTGGCTTGTTCCATAGGAGCCCTGTGCTGACCATTTCTCCCCCCGCTGGTTATGGCCGGGATAACACACACAGGCTCTTCCACTGTGTCAGTCACCTGACCTTCCCACCCCAAGGAAAGCAGAGTCAGTTGCCTAGCAACCTCTTCAGCAGCCACTGCCTCCACAGCCACCTCATGTGAAGCTGACTGTTGGGCCCTCCTACCTGACCTTCTGGGCGGTGATGGGGACAGCCCCTCCTCCTCCTCTTCTCACAGGGATTTACTCTGCTGTCCCACACTTGATGCCGCCTCTTCCTGCTGCTCCAGACTGGCCTCCTGGTGACCCGGGGAAGGATTTGAACACAGCAGCGGGCCGCGCTGGTTCTGTTGGAGATTCTGGGGACTCCTAGCTGCTGGTCTCCCTCTGTCCCAACAACAGTCATTTATTTCAGGTACTTATATAGCGCCATCAATTTACACAGCACTTCACATATATATTGTACATTCACATCAGTCCATAACCCTCAAGGGGTGTACAATCTAAGGGTTTACATTCATACATTCACATACTGGAGCCAGTTTAGACAGGAGCCAATTAACCTACCAGCATGGCTTTGGAGTGTGGGAGGAAACCGGAGTACCCAGAGGAAACCCACACAGGGAGAACATGCAAACTCCATGCAGTTGGTGCTGTGGTTGGGATTTGAACCAGCAACCCTAGTACTGCCAGGCGGAAGTGCTAACCATTTAGCCCCTGTGCTGCACGACATCCTGCTGAGTCTTCAGGCTTGTCTTCCGCTGTCTCCTCCACTTGCTCCTGCCGCTCCTCATCCTCTTCAGCCATCTATAGGTATTTTCTGAGCCATTCTTCTCCTCCTCTGGTGCCCGCTCGCTCCAATACTCTCCTCATCGGTGTCTTCATGGTCAGGTGCAGGTTCCCTGGAGCTCATGCGCTGACACGGACCAGTTGGCAATCTCCTGCCGATGAAGCGCCTTTATATAATGAGCCCCACTTTCTACAGCTTTTCACTAGTCATGTGACCTGGAATTTTCTCCCAGGTCACGTGCTACTTGTTTTCCCGCCCAAACTCTCTTTCAAATTTAAAGGCACAGTAACCTTATATATATGTATATACATAGCTCAACCATTCCTCCCATTCTGTCCTCCCATTCTAATGGCGCTTGCGCGGCTCAGGGAGCGCGCAGCGCAGCGATCGATGTGCTGTGTCCCTCGGACACAGAGGATCACCGATCAACGGAAAGAGCCGAAGATGTCGGCTCGGTCATGTGATCAGCTGTGTCCAATCACAGCTGATCACATGTAAATAGGGAAATGCCGGTTATCGGCATTTCTCTCCTCACGAGCTGTCACGCTGACAGAGGAGAGAAGAGCCGGTAATCGGCTTTACTCAGAGGGGACATGTACACTGATCATCAGAGCACTGATGATCAGTGTAGCCCCAGCAGTGCCACCTGTCAGTGTCCATCAATGCCAGCTGTCAGTTCTCATCAGTGCCACATCAAAGCCACATATCAGTGCCTACCAGTGCACATCAATGCCACATATCAGTGCCCATCTGAGCTGCCTCTCAGTGTTACCTATCAGTGCCAGTCAGTGCCGCCTATCAGTGCACATCAATGCCGCCTATCAGTGCACATCAATGCCGCCTATCACTGCCGCCTAACAGTGCCAGTCAGTGCCGCCTGTCAGTGCCATATATAAGTGCAGCCTTTCAGTGTCCATCAGTGATGCCTGTCAATGCCCATCAGTGCCACCTACCAGTTCCTCCTCATCAGTGTCCATCAGTGCAGCCTATCAGTGCCTATCACTGCAGCCTCATTAGCGCACATCAGTGAAGGAGAAAAATTACTTATTTACAAAATTTTATAACAAAAACTAAGAAAAAACTTTAAAAAAAAAAATCAGTGGTTTTTGGTTTGTTTAGCAAAAAATAAAAAATTCAGAATGTAATATGGGTACAGTGTTGCATGACCGCGCAATTGTCATTCAAAGTACAACAGCACTGAAAGCTGGCCTGGGCAGGAAGGGGGTATAAGTGCCCTGTAGGTGAGTGGTTAAATGAAAAGAGGGAGGGGCGGCCGCCTACCCATGTTATCGGGCCCAAATGACTGAGCCCTCTTAATGCATTCCTTGAAGATCTGTAGGACGGCTCTCACTCTCGTTGACCATTTCTCATCTTTGTACAAATACATGACTATTTTTTTTATAATAAGAGATGAGGTTGTGTTGAGTAAATAGATACCCAACATGTCAGACCTAAAAATGTTGTGTGTGTGAAATGGCAGCAAACTTTGCTCTATTTTTCATAGATGATGCTTTAAAAGCACCTTCCAGGTCATCAGCTTAGAGATAATTGTGAATGATTGCTCTCACTGCGCTGTGTGCGGCAATATCTTACATGTGAAGCAATGTTTTTTTACGCTCCCAACATGTGTGTTTATATTCCTATGTGCGCGGATTTGGTGGCGGGGGGGGCTCAAAGTTTTTTTTGAAGGGGTGTTAAGTACTTGGGTGCAACATTTTTTTTTCTTTAGCCAAAACTTTATTTATATCATAGGGGACAAAAAGGCCTCATGCACACTGGGGCTCTTCTAAACGCTTGTCTCCCGGCAGGGGAAAAGTAACTTAAATAATGTGCCTAAAGCAGTGTTTTGCAAACGAGTTTAACCCCTTGCCCTCCAGAGGATTTACCCCCCTTCATGACCAGGCCATTTTTTGCATTACGGTTACTTTAACTGAAAATTGCGCGATCATGCAACGCTGCACCAAAATGAAATTTAAGTCCTCTCTTTTTTTCACAAATTGAGCTTTCTTTCGATGGTATTTGATCTCATGTGAGTTTATTTTTTGCGCTATAAAAAAGAAAAAGACCAACAATTTTGAGAAAAAAAACAATATTTTTGACTTTTTGCTTTCAAACATGCCAGAACCCGGTGATTGACAGCCACAGCTGTGAACGGAGGCACGGGTAGGGCGCCCGCATTGCGCGGGCCCCTTACCCAGAAAATGCAAAATCACGTGTATATATATATATATATATATATATATATACGTGATTTTGCGCACCCGTGCCGCCCTGTAGCAGTATTTCTGCTATAACAATACAATCACATGATCACAATGTAAGCAAAGCTGGATCATTCTCATTCATAACAGCTCTGCTTCTCTTCCTAGTGAGTTGTGATTGGCCCACAGCTGTCACATAATACCTGGGGCCAATCACAGCACCCTGTACCGTGTGACCAGTTCCAGCTATTCACAGATCACTATCTTGAGCTGTCAAAAACCTAACTCATTCGTGACAGTTCAACAGGTTCTGACAGCAAGCTTTGTATTCCAGGAGAAATTATCTTTATTTCCCCTGCACAGCAAAGTGTATAAAAAAAATCCCTGATCCCCTCCACAGTAGTACAATATTACGATGGTAACATTGTACTATTCTGATAAAAGTATAAAAAAAAGTTTAAAAAATAAAATAAAAAATACCTTATTGAGAATTAAAAAAAATTTTTTTTAATGTTTGTTTTTTGTTTAACTACGTGCCAACTGCTTACCCGCATTTTGTGGGTAAGCAGCGGCTCTGGGCAAAGCGATGTAATCTTATGTCACTTCCTATTTCAGGGCGTGAGTGCCCCCCCCTCCCCCTCGTTTGTCCAGGTAGAGAAAGAGAACACGGCACAGAGTAAAAGCACTACAGTTTACACGCACACGTTAGATGAGCACATTTAACCCTTTGATCGCCCCTATTAACCCTCTGATCGACCCCATCACCCAGCCAGTGCCATTAGTACAGTGTTTGTATATAGAATGTTTCACTGATCCCTGTATTCATGCTACTAGCGTTCCTGTGTGTTTTTGATGCATTCTGATTTTTATTCATTCCATTTCGTTTTTTTCCCCTCTCTTTTTCTTCAATGCAAATAGGGACATGTGCGCTCCAGTGCGTATTTGATGCGTTTTACCGCATTCCAGTACAGCTCTGTGCAGGAATAATGCAGCCTGGTCTACGTTCTTTTCTGCAACCGGAATGCACTGGAACTGCAAGCACTGATGACACTGACAACCATATAACCTACTTTCTGTGCATTTTGGATGCAGAAAAAAAGCAACTGAAACGCATGCAGTGTGAACTGGCCCTTAAAGATTTCTGTTGTCAGAGCTGCACCTCCTCTGATCAATTTATTGCTAGCTACAAGACTGGAATCCCAGTTGTTTATTCCGCTGCATTGTGCTCAACTGAACATGTTGCCAACACCCCAGAATAGACAAAATAAATATCAGACACGCACCGTTTCTTCTGACTCAGCGCACCACATTGGATGTGCAGTGTAGTCTGGTACAATGCATGTGTGTCAGGGGTGCGTTGGGTGAATGTGTTGGGTTACCATCGACAATGGCTGGCATTGCAACATACTAACACATGAAACATGCGTCACCCTACGTTGCAGTAATACATGTTACCGCAACACAAAAGTGTGATTGGATGCTTAAAGTAAGGTGCACACAGACAGGGTCGTTCCCAGAACATTACAATGCACAGAGACATCCAGCGTACTTACCCGGCAGCCAGCAAAATCACAAAAAGTCTCAAATGTTTCAGCAATTTGCTTGCAGTTTATGTTGGATTCATTTGCAAATATATGTGAAGCCGCACTGCCACGTCAAGGCCCCTCTGCAAAGTGCGGTCCCTAACTCTACTCTAATGTCATTTCCAAATTGTGACATACGTAACAAGAAATACATTCAGGGTCTAAACTAGTTCTTCAAAAAATCATTCAAAAACAGAGGTTTTGGTTGCATATATTTGCAATCATATGTGAAATCACCTTCCATTATAGTTGTTCCAAAACATGATTGAAAAAAAAAAGTACCAGCCTCCAACCTCCCCTTATAGCTGGTCCAACACACGCCTGAAAGAAGTACCAGACTCCAGTCTCCCCTCTTAGCTGGTCCTTCACACGCCTGAAAATATTACCGCCTCCATCCTCCCCTCATAGCTCATCCAGAGTGGGAAGGTCAGACTCTTGCGATGTGACTTTTGCGACTTTTTTGTAGAACACTCAATGTGTTTGTGAAGTCTTCGTGGAACTTTACAGTCCTCTTCATCTGTTGGTGGAGTCTGAGAGCGATCTGGACGTTTTTGTGGAGTCTTACAATTAATATCACTGTCTGGAGGAAGCGTACTACGATTAGCACGTTTTGGTATGGCCTCAAAGTGATCGCGACTTTTTTCAGAATGAGAACTGCCTTTGCGACATTTTTGTGGACTGTCATCATGAAATATAAATGTATCACTTACTAGTGAAGTCAGAAAGTGAGCACAACGTATTGGTGGAATCTCAATGTGAACGCCACATTCTGGCGGAGTCTCCATGTGAACGTCACATTCTGGCGAAGTCTCAATGCGAACGTCACATTCTTGGGGAGTCTCCATGTGAACGTCACATTCTGGCAGCATCTCAATCTGAATGTCACATACTGGCGAAGTCTCAATGCGAACGTCACATTCTTAGGGAGTCTCCATGTGAACGTCACATTCTGGCGAAGTCTCAATGCGAACGTCACATTCTTGGGGAGTCTCCATGTGAACATCACATTCTGACGAAGTCTCAATGCAAACGTCACATTCTTGTGAAGTGTCAATGCGAACGTCACATTCTTGGGGATTCTCCATGCAAACATGACATTCTTGCGAAGTCTACATGCGAACGTCATATTCTTGCGAAGTCTCAAGGCGAACGTCACATTCTTGGGGATTCGCCATGTGAACGTCACATTCTGGTGAAGTCTCCATACGAACGTCACATCCTTGCGAAGTCTCCATGCGAACGTCACATCCTTGCAAAGTCTCCATGCAAACGTCACATTCTTGGGGAGTCTCCATGTGAACGTCACATTCTTGGGGAGTCTCCATGTGAACGTCACATTCTGGCGGAGTCTCAATATGAATGTCACATATTGGCGAAGTCTCAATGCGAGCGTCACATTCTTGGGGAGTCTCCATGTGAACGTCACATTCTTGGGGAGTCTCCATGTGAACGTCACATTCTGGCGAAGTCTCAATGCGAAAGTCATATTCCTGCGGCGTTTCAAAAAAATTCCAGCCTCCAACCTCCCCTAATAGCTGGCCCAACACACGCCTGATAGAAGTACCAGACTCCAGTCTCCCCTCTTAGCTGGTCCTTAATACGCCTGAAAATATTACCGCCTCCATCCTCCCCTCATAGCTGATCCAGAGTGGGAAGGTCAAACTCTAGCGGCGTGACTTTTGCGACTTTTTTGTAGAACGCTCATTGTGTTTGCGAAGTCTTCGTGGAACTTTACAGTCATCTTCATCTGTTGGTGGAATCTGCGAGCGATCGGGACGTTTTTGTGGAATCTTTCTGTTAACAGCACTTTCTGGAGGACGCGTAACACGATTAGCACGTTTTGGTACGGCCTCACAGTGATCGTGATGTTTTTGTGGAGTCTTATTAATAACGTCACTTTCCGGAGGAAGCGTACTGCGATTAGTACGTTTTGGTATGGTCTCCATGCGAACGTCACATTCTTGGGGAGTCTCCATGTGAACGTCACATTCTTGGGGAGTCTCCATGTGAACGTCACATTCTGGCGGAGTCTCAATATGAATGTCACAAATTGGCGAAGTCTCAATGCGAACGTCACATTCTTGTTAAGTCTCAATGCGAGCGTCACATTCTTGGGGAGTCTCCATGTGAATGTCACATTCTTGGGGAGTCTCCATGTGAACGTCACATTCTTGGGGAGTCTCCATGGGAAAGTCACATTCTGGTGAAGTCTCAGTGCGAACTTCACATTCTGGCGAAGTCTCAATGTGAACGTTACATTCTTGCAAAGTCTCAATGCGAACTTCACATTCTGGCGAAGTCTCAATGTGAACGTCACATTCTTGCGAAGTCTCAATGTGAACGTCACATTCTTGCGAAGTCTCAATGCGAACGTCACATTCTTGCGAAGTCTTAATGCGAATGTCACATTCTTGGGGAGTCTCCATGTGAATGTCACATTCTGGCGAAGTCTGAATGCGATCCTCACATTCTTGGGGAGCCTCCGTGCGAACGTCACATTCTGGCGAAGTCTCAATGCGAACGTCACATTCTTGGGGATTCTCCATGTGAACGTCACATTCTGGCGAAGTCTCAATGCGAACGTCACATTCTTGGGGATTCTCCATGTGAACGTCACATTCTGGCGAAGTCTCAATGCGAAAGTCATATTCCTGCGGCGTCTCAAAAAAATACCAGCCTCCAACCTCCCCTCATAGCTGGCCCAACACACGCCTGAAAGAAGTACCAGACTCCAGTCTCCCCTCTTAGCTGGTCCTTCACACGCCTGAAAATAGTACCGCCTCCATCCTCCCCTCATAGCTGATCCTGAGTGGGAAGGTCAAACTCTAGCGGCGTGACTTTTGCGACTTTTTTGTAGAACGCTCAATGTGTTTGCGAAGTCTTCGTGGAACTTTACAGTCATCTTCATCTGTTGGTGCAATCTGCGAGCGATCGGTACGTTTTTGTGGAATCTTTCTGTTAACAGCACTTTCTGGAGGACGCGTAACACGATTAGCACGTTTTGGTACGGCCTCACAGTGATCGTGATGTTTTTGTGGAGTATTATTAATAACGTCACTTTCTGGAGGACGCGTAATGCGATTAGCACGTTTTGGTACGGCCTCACAGTGATCGTGATGTTTTTGTGGAGTCTTATTAATAACGTCACTTTCCGGAGGAAGCGTACTGCGATTAGTACGTTTTGGTATGGCCTCAAAGTGATCGCTATTTTTTTGTGGAGTCTTATTAATAACGTCACTTTCCGGAGGAAGCGTACTGCGATTAGCACGTTTTCGTATGGCCTCAAAGTGATCGCTATTTTTTTGTGGAGTCTTATTAATAACGTCACTTTCCGGAGGAAGCGTACTGCGATTAGCACGTTTTCGTATGGCCTCAAAGTGATCGCGACTTTTTTCAGAATGAGGACTCCCTTTGCGACATTTTTGTGGACTGTCATCATGAAATATAAATGTATCACTTACTAGTGAAGTCAGAAAGTGAACACGACGTTTTGGTGGCGTCTGAATGTGAACGTCACATTCTGGCGGAGTCCCAATGTTGACGCAACTTTTCTGAGAACGCAAAATGCCTTTAAGTTGATATGGAACGATATAGCGAACGTCACTTACTTCTGGAGTCAGAAAGTGAACACAACGTTTTGGTGGAGCCTCAACCTGAACACCACATTCTAGTGGATTCTTAAGGTTAACGCAACTTTTCTCAGAACGCAAAATGCCTTTAAGTTTTTGTGGAACGTCATTTCTTAGGGGAGTCTGAAAGCCAACACAACGTTTTGGTGGAGTCATATGATGACTGTCAAATTGTGGCAGAGTATCCAGGTGAACACCACATTCTGGCAGAGCCTCCATGTGAACGTTACATGCTGGCGGCGTCTCAATCCAAACGTCACATTCTGGCGAAGTATCCATGTGAATGTCACATTCTTGGGGAGTCTCCATGTGAACGTCACATTCTTGGGGAGTCTCCATGTGAACGTCACATTCTTGGGGAGTCTCCATGTGAACGTCACATTCTTGGGGAGTCTCCATGTGAACGTCACATTCTTGGGGAGTCTCCATGTGAACGTCACATTCTGGCGAAATCTCAATGCGAGTGTCACATTCTTGGGGAGTCTCAATGTGAGCGTCACATTCTGGCGGAGTCTCAATGCGAGCGTCACATTCTGGCGAAGTCTCAATGCTAACGTCACATTCTTGGGGAGTCTCCATGTGAACGTCACATTCTGGCGAAGTTTCAATGCGAACGTTACATTCTGGCGAAGTCTCAATGCGAACGTCACATTCTTGGGGAGTCTCCATGCGAACGTCACATTCTGGCGAAGTTTCAATGCGAACGTCACATTCTGGCGAAGTCTCTATGTGAACGTCACATTCTGGCGAAGTCTCAATGCGAACGTCACATTCTGGCGAAGTCTCAATGCGAACGTCACATTCTGGCGAAGTCTCAATGCGAACGTCACATTCTGGCGAAGTCTCAATGCGAACGTCACATTCTGGCGAAGTCTCAATGCGAACGTCACATTCTGGCGAAGTCTCAATGCGAACGTCACATTCTTGGGGAGTCTCCATGCGAACGTCACATTCTGGCGAAGTTTCAATGCGAACGTTACATTCTGGCGAAGTCTCAATGCTAACGTCACATTCTTGGGGAGTCTCCATGTGAACGTCACATTCTGGCGAAGTTTCAATGCGAACGTTACATTCTGGCGAAGTCTCAATGCGAACGTCACATTCTTGGGGAGTCTCCATGCGAACGTCACATTCTGGCGAAGTTTCAATGCGAACGTCACATTCTGGCGAAGTCTCTATGTGAACGTCACATTCTGGCGAAGTCTCAATGCGAACGTCACATTCTGGCGAAGTCTCAATGCGAACGTCACATTCTGGCGAAGTCTCAATGCGAACGTCACATTCTGGCGAAGTCTCAATGCGAACGTCACATTCTTGGGGAGTCTCCATGCGAACGTCACATTCTGGCGAAGTTTCAATGCGAACGTCACATTCTGGCGAAGTCTCTATGTGAACGTCACATTCTGGCGAAGTCTCAATGCGAACGTCACATTCTGGCGAAGTCTCAATGCGAACGTCACATTCTGGCGAAGTCTCAATGCGAACGTCACATTCTGGCGAAGTCTCAATGCGAACGTCACATTCTGGCGAAGTCTCAATGCGAACGTCACATTCTTGGGGAGTCTCCATGTGAACGTCACATTCTTGGGGAGTCTCCATGTGAACGTCACATTCTTGGGGAGTCTCCATGTGAACGTCACATTCTGGCGATGTCTCAATGCGAACGTCACATTCTTGGGGAGTCTCCATGTGAACGTCACATTCTTGGGGAGTCTCCATGTGAACGTCACATTCTGGCGATGTCTCAATGTGAACGTCACATTCTTGGAGAGTCTCCATGTGAACGTCACATTCTGGCGAAGTCTCAATGCGAACGTCACATTCTTGGGGAGTCTCCATGTGAACGTCACATTCTTGGGGAGTCTCCATGTGAACGTCACATTCTGGCGATGTCTCAATGTGAACGTCACATTCTTGGAGAGTCTCCATGTGAACGTCACATTCTGGCGAAGTCTCAATGCGAACGTCACATTCTGGCGAAGTCTCAATGCGAACGTCACATTCTGGCGAAGTCTCAATGCGAACGTCACATTCTGGCGAAGTCTCAATGCGAACGTCACATTCTGGCGAAGTCTCAATGCGAATGTCACATTCTGGCGAAGTCTCAATGCGAACGTCACATTCTGGCGAAGTCTCAATGCTAACGTCACATTCTTGGGGATTCTCCATGTGATCGTCACATTCTGGCGATGTCTCAATGCGAACCTCACATTCTTGGTGAGTCTCCATGTGAACGTCACATTCTGGCGAAGTCTCAATGCTAACGTGACATTCTTGGGGAGTCTCAATGCGAACGTCACATTCTTGGGGATTCTCCATGTGATCGTCACATTCTGGCGAAGTCTCAATGCGAACGTCACATTCTTGCGAAGTCTCAATGCGAAGGTCACATTCTTGGGGAGTCTCCATGTGAATGTCACATTCTTGGGGAGTCTCCATGCGAACGTCACATTCTTGGGGAGTCTCCATGTGAACGTCACATTCGGGTGAAGTCTCAATTCGAACATCACACGCTGGCGGATTCTTCATGTGGATTTCAAGCTCATTCTCGCTCATTAGGGCAGGCCTGCCGTGTGAGCTGTGTCTGTAGTAAATACTGCTTACATCTGTAATAAAGAAGAATTGCATTTAGCACCTTCATTTACATTTTATATATTTGTCTGTATGAAACCTAAAATTATAGAAAGAAAACATCAAAACTCCAGTGCCTGGGGCAATCAATAAACCCGAAGATGACAGGCACACAGCCGTGACTATTGTTGGCCTTCGTATAAAAATGCCGGTTGCCTGGCAGTTGTGTATACAGTATATATATTTTAATAAAAAGTGGCAGGATCTACCGTATTTTCCGGTGTATAAGGCGACTGGGTGTATAAGACGACCCCCTAATTTTCCTTTTAAAACCTAGGTTTTGGGCTATACTCGCCGTATAAGACTACCCCCCTTCCGAGGCAACACCATTTAAAAACATCAGATTTTTTATTTGAAATGGTTATGACTTACCGGTACTTAAAATCCTTCAAAATCCTCATGTTCATCCTCTGACATCATAAGTTCATGAATGACATCTTGTGATACATTTGTAAGACAGTCATCATATGGATCAAATTCCAAGTCAGATGGTTCCCGCTGGATGTGCGGTAATCCGGTAGCTTCGGCTACATACAGTATACAGTATATATACAGCCCTCTGGATGTGCAGTAATGTACATACAGTATACTGTGCCGAGCCAAGCTGGCTCAAAACAAAAGTCCCTATGACAGATGAATCTGTCAGCCTGCTGGATGTGCGGTATATACAGTATACTGAGCCAAGCCGTTTCAAAATGTACCGGTACGTCCTTACTGTAATCAGATTGCTGGATATGTGTATGCACAGTAGCTGAGGCTACATACAGTATACACCGGGCCAATCACGGCGAGCGATGTATTCTACTAATGAATACAAAGCCTGCTCGGATCAGCTGAGGTTGTGACATAATCAGCCCACCTCTCTGACTTAGCCAATCCGAGCAGGCTTTGTATTCATTAGTAGAATACATCCCTCGCCATGATTGGCCCAGTGTATACTGTATGTAGCCGCAGCTACCGTACATACACGCATCCAGCGGGCTGATTACAGTAGGGACGTACCGGTACGTTTTGAAAGCGCTTGGCTCAGCGCAGTATACTGTATATACCGCACATCCAGCAGGCTGACAGATTCATCTGTCATAGGGACATTTGTTTTGAGCCAGCTTGGCTCAGCACGGTATACTGTATGTACATTACTGCACATCCAGCCAGCTTGACCCAAACAAACTCAAGGTTCACATTTTATACCCCGCGGATAAGACGACCCCCAATTTTTTGAAGTATAAAAAGTAGTCTTATACGCCAGAAAATAGTGTATATACAGTGTATCTATATATAGACCCTGACACTGTTCTATCTATCTCTCTCTATATATGTCCCTATACTTGGTTGTATTATAATGCAGTCATAGACCAAGATCTTACGTACCTTTTGCGTTGTTCTGTCGGGTTCTTAGGCGAATACAAGGGCAGGTGGTGTGTAGAAGCGCCCTGAGCCCCCGCCTGATGGCCTTCAATACCCCCTTACGAGGGCCTGTGGACTGGGCGGGGGGATTCTGGTTCCCAGATAAGGGGACCATTTTTGAAAACATAACTGGTTCTCCTTTGATGGTGTTCAGAAGATCCGCTGGTTTTCTGGCTGTTTGCTGGCAATGAAAACGTGCCATTATAGAATAATCAGCAACGTCTGTCAGAGCAACAAGATTCGCTTCCTCTCCACACAAGGGAAACTCAGCGAATGAGCCTCCACTGCTGGGGGCGGGGCTTCTACTCAGACTGTAGGGTCACATGACCTTGGCTTGGCTCTAACTGCTGGGGGCGGGGCTTATACTCAGGGGTTAACAAATTCAAAAATTTGAATTTTTTCAGTTAGAGCCAAGCCAAGGTCATGTGACCTTAACCTGACAAAATTCACATTTTTGAAGTTGTTATCTCCTCGCTGCCCAATACATGTTTAACAATTCTCACACATTTATTACAAACAGCATTTTTTTTTCTGCTAGAAAATGACTAAGAATGCCCAAACATGATATCATTTCTGAAAGCAGAGACCCCGGAGATTAAAATGGGGGTTGTTACTGTTTTTATATGTTAA
This sequence comes from Staurois parvus, assembly GCF_062004578.1. Classification (NCBI taxonomy): domain Eukaryota; kingdom Metazoa; phylum Chordata; class Amphibia; order Anura; family Ranidae; genus Staurois; species Staurois parvus. The sequence continues at coordinate 1,147,490 of NW_028317904.1, forward strand.
ATATGAAGAAATCCTCCTGCGCTCAATGGGATAATTAATGCCTATTATTTAGCTGCTGTCACTCAACTTAAACCAACAAGTCCAATTATAAATCAGGAGTTTGCCAGAAGGGATCTACCACTGAGGTGGAAATAGCTGTGTGGCCCTGTGTGGGTCAAGGAGGGGAGGTGAGCAGGCATTGCTGCCATTCGGAGGATCCAATTTTGCACCTAGAAGTGGAGAACACGCGTGTTTTTGAAGCACAGAGTCACATGCATGGACTTTTTCACTTCTGATGTTTATATTGTTTATTTGTATAAGGCACTAATGAAAGTGAATAATTCATATATTATAAGTGGTTTTCACTCACTGGTTTATTTTATTTATTATTTACTCCCATCTGTGGAGTTTTCAAGTCTATGCCCTGTAAGTCAGTTTTTTTACTGTGTGTGTTAATTCACCAATTCTAAATACATTTGGTTGCACTATTCCACCTTCCTCCACTGGGGGGCGGTATTAATGTGGATTATATTCCATTGATTTTACTTGGAAATGGTATATATTTCAGCACAATTTTGAGAGCATTTTATTGCTATATCATTTCATTTAAGCGCTTCACTGTTTTTTTTCTTTTGTTTTTATATGTTGCATGATATTGGTGCAGTTGTTTATTAAATGCAAATTTTATTGAAAAAATCCACTTAAATGCATTTTCATGCAGACAAATACAATATGATTCCCAATTTTTTGATAAAACATGATGATGATGAGCCGAGAAGTTAAGATGCCCAACATGGTCATATATGACCACCTCCCGTCCACATGACGTCATATGACGTTCTGGACTTTGATTGTTGATATCGGGATGATGCTTGCACCTATCGGTATCTTGCAGATATCTTTTATTTCAGCCTGCGATTCCCTGCAATGTAAAAGCCATCCTAGCAGCTGGATGGCTTTTACAGGTGGGGACGTCCCTCCCGCTGCCCATCGTCATCTCTCCATGCTCTCTCGTGCGATGAAGGCGCCTGAGAACCGATCCTGCGGTGGTGCCGGGTTACCACAGAGCTATGACCCCGGGAGGTCGGACGTGACTTTTTTTTGCTGGAGAGCCTGAGACCAATTTCTATTGTTTTTTGTCTTTTTTTCCAGCATAGAGGAGAGATGTGACCCTAGATCTCTCCATAAAGAGGACCTGTCATGCCTTTTTCCTATTATAAGGGATGTTTACCTTCCTTGTAATAGGAATAAAAGAAAATTAAGGAATTAGTGTAAAAATACTAAAATTGAAATTAAATAAATACATTTTTTTAAAGCGCCCCTGTCCCCTCCTGCTCACATGCAAAAGCAAGTGCGTATGTAGAGGATGTTCGATCCACTCATGTGAGGTATCGGCATGAACATTATAGTGAGAGCAATAATTCCAGCGCTAGATCTCCTCTGTGACTTTAAACTGGTAACCTGTAAAAATGTTTAAATCTTCACCTATGGAGATTCTGAGCACCGTAGTTTGTCGCCATTCCACAAGCGTGATATGTTTGGTATCTATTTACTCAGCGTAACGTCATCTTTTATATTTTACAAAAAAAGTGGATTATAGAATGTGGGTTTTTTTGCAATAAAATTCATTAAAGTGTATTTTTTCAGAAAAAAAAAAATTGTGTTTCAAATATTGCTGCGTAAATACTGTGTGAGGTAAAAAATGACAAGAACCACCGTTATAATCTCTAGAGTCTTTGCTTAAAAAAATATATATATAATGTTTGAAGGTTCTGAGTAATTTTATAGCAAATAAATGATGATTTTTACATGTCTGAGAGAAATGGCAGGATTGGCCAGGGTGGGAAGTAGTTTAAATTGTGCACATCTGAGAAACATTGTTTTATTTTTTATATTTGAATGTATTTTATTTAAATGTATTTTTTGCACCTTTTTAAACGTTCTTTTTACATTCAACTTTATTGCTATCACAATAAAAACAGGTTATGACTAGAGATGTATACATCCAGGGAAGGGAAATCCGAAAACACAAAGACAGGAGAGGGTGACATCTGATTGGTAGAGGTGAGAGGTTGGCTGCCATGTTTATTTCCAGGTCAGCTGTCTGGGGTGGGGGGGTCACTGGAAAGGCCATATTGTTTTTGGATCAGACACCAGGACCAAAGACCTGGTGACACCCCCTGCTCCACCTACTCCCTTCCCCTATACTGCCCACATCCCTATACCCAGACCTTCACTGAACACCTTTCACCCCGCCTCCAAGAGACCTTGGGTAACACCCCCTTCACCACCCCACCTCCGCCTACATTCTACAGACAACACATGGCCGCCCTGCCCTCCAAGGACCAATAGGAGAGTGTTGTGGGCGGGGAGTGGGTTGCAGGGCTTTGTATTGGTTTCTACACGGTCGGGATCCAGTCCATCATGTGAGCGCTCTGAGGCTGGATCGGAGGTGTGTGCTGGAGGGGTGTCCGGAGGGCACATCGTGTATACATGTGTGTATATATATTCATTGTATAATATATATCTGCATCATGTAATATTTCATGAATGGCATGAATGGAAAGCTTTTTTCAAAATGGTGGGCTACTTCACTAGTTGCTATGGACGGCACATTCCTAGCAACCAATTGTAGCCCGCCCCCCTGCCAATCTCGTCTCTGCCTCCTTTTTGCCCAGCTACAGGGACACCGGACGTGTGCTGTATAGGGGGTCACTGATGGGGACATTGATGTGAATAGGACTGACATGGAGGAAAGGGATTCTGAAGAGGATAGATATAAGGACTCTGATGGGGTCACTGATATAAGGGGGACTCTGATGGGAACACTGATGTAAGGGGGGACTCTGATAGTATCACTGATTTAAGGAGGACTCTGATGGGGACACTGGTTTATAGGGGGACTCTGATGGGGTTATTGATGTAATGAGGACTCTGATGGGGTCACTGATATAAGGGAGGGACTCTGATGGGGACACTGATATAATGGGGACTCTGATGGGGGCACTGATATAAGGGTGGGTCTCGGATGGGGTCACTGATATAAGGAATACTCTGATGGGGTTACTGATGTAATGAGGACTCTGATGGGGATACCGATAAGTGGGGAAATGGGATAGGGTCGCTAATATAAGGAGGACTCTGATGGGGACACTGATGTAAGGGGGGACTATGATAGTATCACTAATTTAAGGAGGACTCTGATGGGGACACTGGTTTAGAGGGGGACTCTGATGGGGTCAGTGATGTAAGGGGGACTCTAATGGGGTCACTGATATAAAGAGAACTCTGATGGGGTCACTAATATAAGGGGGGACTCTGATGGGCACACTGATATAAGGAGGACTCTGATGGGATTATTGATGTAATGAGGACCCTGATGGAGTCACTTATATAAGGGGGACTCTGATGGGGGCACTGATATAAGGGGGGGGTACTCTGATGGAGTCACTAATATAAGGAGGACTCTGATGAGGACACTGATGTTAGGAAGACTCCTTTGGGTCACTGATGTAAGGAGGACTCTGATGGCGTCACTGATACAAGGGGGGACTCTGATACTGTATAATGGGGGACTCTGATGGGGTCACTGATGTAAGGAGGACTCTGATGGCGTCACTGATACAAGGGGGGACTCTGATACTGTATAATGGGGGACTCTGATGGGGTCACTGATGTAAGGAGGACTCGGATGGGGGGTCACTGATATAAGTGGGGTGGGGGATTCTGATGGGGACACTGATATAAGGGGGACTCTGATGGGGACACCCACTCTGCCAGATTCTCGTTTCCTCCTGCTGTGATCTGACTTCTGCTTCGCCATGTTACACGGTGGTTATACTGACACACATAGCTCAGGCATGGTTCAGTCCACAGCAACTATTTGACACCGTTGAATTTAGTGCATGTAGACAGGAAGCGTCTGAAAGAGGCTGGAGGTGATGAGCAGCATTGAGATTCCATGATAACTGAATTATGGTCAGCTTGTCTCCCATATAACATTTTTGGTATATTCTTCCTTGCAGAGCTCCAAGAATGGTCGCCACCATAGAGGTGCCTGGTGATGGAGAAGATACCAATGTGACCTCTGAAGAAGTGATTGAGGAGGAGGAACCTGTGGAGCCGGTATTGTTCACTCTGCATGGAACCCTTCAGTTGTGCTGAGAGTAATCGTGTCATAAAGATGCGAAGGCAGATAAGGAGGACTCTGATGGGTTCACTGATATAAAGGAGGGACTCTGATGGGGACACTGATATAAGGGGGACTGTGACGGGGACACCGATATAAGGGGGGTTACTCTGAAGGGGTCACTAATATAAGGAGGACTCTGATGGGGGCATTAATGTAGGGAGGACTTTGATGGGGTCACTGATGTAAGGGGATCATACTGATTCTGTATAATGGTAGACTCTGATGGGGACACTGATGTAAGGAGGACTCTGATGGGGTTACTGATGTAAGGAGGACTCTGATGGGGTTACCGATGTAAGGAGGACTCTGATGGGGTCACTGATATAAATGAGGGACTCTGGTGGGGACACTGATATAAGGGGGACTCTGATGGAGACACTGATATAAGGGGAACTCTGATGGGGTCACTAATATAAGGAGGAATCTGATGGGGGCACTAATGTAAGGGGGGGACACTGATGGGGTCACTGATATAAGGGGGGGGACATTGATACTGTATAATGGGGGACTCTGATGGGGACACTGATGTAAGGAGGACTCTGATAAGGTTACTGATGTAAGGAGGACTCTGATGGGGTCACTGATAAAAGGGGGAGTTCTCTAATGGGGTCAGAGTTCTGCTTCGCCATGTTATTGGGATCCGGCCTTTTCTGCTGGGTTCCGACTTTGGGCCCCAGATGACTTGCGGCCCCTCTGGCCCCTGTGAGTCCCGGCTCCTGCAGCCTCTTGTCATGTGACATGGATCTCCCGGCAGGCTGTGGGAGGAGACACTGCGTCACTTAGGTTAGAATGGAGTGTGGGCGGGACCACCCCACCAGTGCACAGGAGACCTCCTCCCTCTCCTGTGTGCACACCCACTAATGTTCGGAACAGGGCGGGGCTGCGGTCATGCGAATTCAACATTAATGCGGCACCCGGAGTTAGAAGCGAGTCTCACACTCGGTGCGCCCACCACACGGTGGTTATACTGACACACATAGCTCAGGCATGATTCAGTCCACAGCAACTATTTGTCAACGTTGAATTTAGTGCATGTAGACAGGAAGCGGCTGAAAGAGGCTGGAGGTGATGAGCAGCATTGAGATTCCATGATAACTGAATTATGGTCAGCTTGTCTCCCATATGTAGCACTGCCCCTTGGGACAAGCTGGAATATATTATGGGTCCTGCGCTCAATAGATCCAACCCTAAGCAAACCCAATCCCTCTGGCACAACTGGTAATGAATAGCAAATACCCCGCCAAGAAGTTTGCTGACACAGGGTTAAATGAAACAAGAACAATTTTATGGAGAATGAAATGCAGTGTAGAGGGGTGGGGTTCCCCTTTCAACTTCAAAACTTACTTTTCTTCTTTTATGCAATGCAGTAAATTTGGTCTGCCACTAGAGGGCTTCACAGCCAAGAGTCTCCGGATGGCAGAGTTGCACTTTAAGCAGAATACAACTGATATCAAACAAATAAACTTACTTATACTCTATCAATGAAATGTATTACCCACACCGGTGTATGATTCTGCTTCTGAGGGGCGTTAGCCAAAAATCACCTCAGAGTCAGAACAGATTGCAATAAAGAGGTACCTCTAATAAAGCTACTAAGCCAGATTCCCCCACTTCAGTCCTGGTAACGGTGGAGCTCTAGTTGGTGCACGTTTAGTCCTTACAATGAAGTAAATAGCAGCTGAAGGCTTCTTTGGAGTTTCAGCTGGTGTGGGTTACATCCGATTTCACTAGGATTCTGGGCTGAGAGAGTCCAACCTCAGTGTCTAAACGCAACACAAAGCACCCCAAGACCAGGGGCAGTCGCAGGATGCAATCTCCCAGTATGTGTCAGTCCCCGGGGCAGACAGTCTCAATTACACTGGTGGTGAGGGACAAAGCAGGCAGGGGGATCTGTGGCTTGCACAGGGCCCCGGATGGGTGAGATCCCAGCAGTGGGGTGCGGATGTCCCAGTCTATATGCAAAGTGTAAATGGTGTGTCTTACTCTCTCCAGGGGGACAGCTCACCAGACTCTGAACACACAGCAGGGTCCCTCTATCCGCGCTGGGTGCTGTAGTGCCTCCTCCTCTGCTTGGACGGGCTCCACATGTCCCTGTCTTTTCTCCAGCCTCGTGTCTCTCTGTTCTCCCCTTCACTTCCTGCTTCCTCCCCCTCCCAGCATTCTTTGCTGTGTAGTGGATGAGTCATGAACTTGGCAGAATGCCCAGGTTTTACAAATAGGAGAGAGAGAGAAAGTACTGACTGCTGATCATGTGATTCCTTCTGAATCCTCTTGTACAAGGAGTCTGCTACACATATAACATTTTTGGTATATTCTTCCTTGCAGAGCTCCAAGAATGGTCGCCACCATAGAGGTGCCTGGTGATGGAGAAGATACCAATGTGACCTCTGAAGAAGTGATTGAGGAGGAGGAACCTGTGGAGCCGGTATTGTTCACTCTGCATGGAACCCTTCAGTTGTGCTGAGAGTAATCGTGTCCTAAAGATTCGATGGCTGACCCGTTTGCAAGCTCAGAGTACACCTGCAACTACATGCGTTCAAGAGAAGTGAGTTATTCCGTAACATGTGAGGTCATCATTTGTGTCCATCCCCCACCTTGGCTGGGTTCTCCCTCTCATAAAGTGTTTCCAAAGCCATTTTTGGGGGTCTCATTGGGGCAATATCCCTTCACTTCCTGTCCAAGAGACACAACAGGAAGTGAGAACAATCTTTCCAAAGTAATGGTGACATTTTTCACTTCAACAGGTGTCCCCCCTACCAATGAGGACACCTGTTCAAGTGACAAACGACACCCTTACTTTGGAGAGATCTTCTCACTGCCTGTTGTGTCTCTTGGACAGGAAGTGAAGGGAAATTGTCCCAATGAGACACCAAAGAAAAACATATTTGGCTTTGGTTCAAGTGACAAGCGGCACCATTACTACCCTCTATTGCTAATCTGATTACTGCTCAGAATTTTGGATTTTCTCTCATTTTCAGTCCCATAGAGAATGGTTCCCCCCCCCCAGGGCTATTCTAGAGCGTGACTCTGCCTTGTGAGAACACAGACAATGAAACCCAACAGAGGTTCTAATCCCTCACCGATCTATCCAAAGCTGAATAAATATGGGTTTTCATTCCTTGAAGATCTGTAGGACGGCTCTCACTCTCGTTGACCATTTCTCATCTTTGTACAAATACATTACCATTTTTTTTTCCTAGTTAAGAGTGGAGATAGGTGCGTTTACCCAGAGAAAAGCAGCAGGAGTCAATGCGTTTAACTAGTTAAGAGTGGAGACAGGTGCGTTTACCCAGAGAAAAGCAGCAGGAGTCAATGCGGTTTCCTAATTAAGAGTGGAGATAGGTGCGTTTACCCAGAGAAAAGCAGCAGGAGTCGATGCGTTTATCTAGTAAAGAGTGGAGATAGGAGTTAGGTGCGTTTACCTAGAGAAAAGCAGCAGGAGTTGATGCGTTTTCCTAGTTAAAAGTGGAGATAGGTGCATTTACCCAGAGAAAAGCAGCAGGAGTTGATGCGTTTTCCTAGTTAAGAGTGGAGATAGGTGCGTTTACCCAGAAAAAAGCAGCAGGAGTCAATGCGGTTTCCTAGTTAAGAGTGGAGATAGGTGCGTTTACCCAGAGAAAAGCAGCAGGAGTTGATGCGTTTATCTAGTTAAGAGTGGAGATAGGTGCGTTGACCCAGAGAAAAGCAGCAGGAGTCAATGCGTTTTCCTAGTTAAGAGTGGAGACAGGTGCGTTTACCCAGAGAAGAGCAGCAGGAGTTGATGCGTTTTCCTAGTTAAGAGTGGAGACAGGTGCGTTTACCCAGAGAAGAGCAGCAGGAGTTGATGCGTTTTCCTAGTTAAGAGTGGAGACAGGTGCGTTTACCCAGAGAAAAGCAGCAGGAGTCAATACGTTTATCTAGTTAAGAGTGGAGACAGGTGCGTTTACCCAGAGAAAAGCAGCAGGAATCAATGCGTTTTCCTAGTTAAGTGTGGAGATAGGTGCGTTTACCCAGAGAAAAGCAGCAGGAGTTGATGCGTTTATCTAGTTAAGAGTGGAGATAGGTGCGTTGACCCAGAGAAAAGCAGCAGGAGTCAATGCGTTTTCCTAGTTAAGAGTGGAGACAGGTGCGTTTACCCAGAGAAGAGCAGCAGGAGTTGATGCGTTTTCCTAGTTAAGAGTGGAGACAGGTGCGTTTACCCAGAGAAGAGCAGCAGGAGTTGATGCGTTTTCCTAGTTAAGAGTGGAGACAGGTGCGTTTACCCAGAGAAAAGCAGCAGGAATCAATGCGTTTTCCTAGTTAAGAGTGGAGATAGGAGATAGGTGCGTTTACCCAGAGAAGAGCAGCAGGAGTTGATGCGTTTTCCTAGTAAAGAGTGGAGAGAGGTGCGTTTACCCAGAGAAAAGCAGCAGGAGTTGATGCGTTTATCTAGTTAAGAGTGGAGAGAGGTGCGTTTACCCAGAGAAAAGCAGCAGGAGTCAATGCAGTTTTTTAGTTAAGAGTGGAGATAGGTGCGTTTACCCAGAGAAAAGCAGCAGGAGTCAGTACGTTTATCTAGTTAAGAGTGGAGACAGGTGCGTTTACCCAGAGAAAAGCAGCAGGAGTCAATGCGGTTTCCTAGTTAAGAGTGGAGATAGGTGCGTTTACCCTGAGAAAAGCAGCAGGAGTAAATTTGTTTTCCTAGTTAAGAGTGGAGATAGGAGATAGGTGCGTTTACCCAGAAAAAAGCAGCAGGAGTCAATGCGGTTTCCTAGTTAAGAGTGGAGATAGGTGCGTTTACCCTGAGAAAAGCAGCAGGAGTTGATGCGTTTATCTAGTTAAGAGTGGAGATAGGTGCGTTTACCCAGAAAAAAAGCAGCAGGAGTCGATGCGTTTTCCTAGTTAAGAGTGGAGACAGGTGCGTTTACCCAGAGAAAAGCAGCAGGAGTCGATGCGTTTTCCTAGTTAAGAGTGGAGATAGGTGCGTTGACCCTGAGAAAAGCAGCAGGAGTTGATGCATTTATCTAGTTAAGAGTGGAGATAGGTGCGTTTATCAAGAGAAAAGCAGAAGGAGTCGATGCGTTTATTTAGTTAAGAGTGGAGACAGGTGCGTTTACCCAATGAAAATCAGCAGGAGTCGATGCGTTTTCCTAGTTAAGAGTGGAGATAGGTGCGTTGAGCCAGAGAAAAGCAGCAGGAGTCAATGCGTTTTCCTAGTTAAGAGTGGAGATAGGTGCTAGAGATGAGCGAATTATTCAAATATTCGATTCGGCTGATTCGCCGAATTTGAGGAAGAAATTCGATTCGATGCAAATTTATTCGCTACGAATTTAACTTATAAAAAGGGTTTCTAGGCTTCAGAGAGCCTTTAAATTAGTGCAGAACACTGTACCTTTAATTTAAATGCCCTTGGAGATGAGGAAGGAGAAGGAGAAGGATGAGAAGAAGGAGAAGGATGAGAAGAAGGAGAAGGATGAGGAGAAGGAGAAGGATGAGGAGAAGGAGAAGGATGAGGAGAAGGAGAAGGATGAGAAGAAGGAGAAGGATGAGAAGAAGGAGAAGGATGAGAAGAAGAAGAAGGATGAGAAGAAGGAGAAGGATGAGAAGAAGGAGAAGGATGAGAAGAAGGAGAAGGATGAGAAGAAGGAGAAGGATGAGAAGAAGGAGAAGGATGAGAAGAAGGAGAAGGATGAGAAGAAGGAGAAGGATGAGAAGAAGGAGAAGGATGAGAAGAAGGAGAAGGATGAGAAGGAGAAGGATGAGAAGAAGGATGAGAAGAAGAAGAAGGATGAGAAGAAGGAGAAGGATGAGAAGAAGAAGCAGAAGGATGAGAAGAAGCAGAAGGATGAGAAGAAGAAGAAGGATGAGAAGAAGGAGAAGGATGAGAAGAAGGAGAAGGATGAGAAGAAGGAGAAGGATGAGAAGAAGGAGAAGGATGAGAAGAAGGAGAAGGATGAGAAGGAGAATTCCAAGCCGGCAAAAAGTGTATCTGCAGAGCTCCGCTATTTCTTAGCGGAGCTCTGCAGATACACTTAGCGGAGCTCTGCAGATACACTTAGTGGAGCTCTGCAGATACACTTTTTGCCGGCTTGGAATTCTTCTTATTTTCATCCTACTTCTTCTTCTTTTTCTTCATCCTCATCCTCATCCTCTTCTTCTTCTTCTGAGGATGAAGAAGAAGAAGAAGAAGAAGTAGGATGAAAATAAGAAGAATTCCAAACCGGCAAAAAGTGTATCTGCAGAGCTCCGCTAAGTGTATCTGCAGAGCTCCTCTATTTCTGACAGTTCTCTGACATTCACATTTACAGCGGTTGAAACATTGTATCTATTTGTTTCCATAAATGGAAACAAATAGATACAATGTTTCAACCGCTGAGCTCTGCAGATACACTTAGCGGAGCTCTGCAGATACACTTAGCGGAGCTCTGCAGATACACTTTTTGCCGGCTTGGAATTCTTCTTATTTTCATCCTACTTCTTCTTCTTCTTCCTCAGAAGAAGAAGAGGATGAGGATGAAGAGGAAGAAGAAGAAGAAGAAGTAGGATGAAAATAAGAAGAATTCCAAGCCGGCAAAAAGTGTATCTGCAGAGCTCCTCTATTCTGCAGATACACTTAGAGGAGCTCTGCAGATACACTTTTTGCCGGCTTGGAATTCTTCTTATTTTCATCCTACTTCTTCTTCTTCTTCTTCATCCTCATCCTCATCCTCGGAAGAAGAAGAAGAGGATGAGGATGAAGAAGAAGAAGAAGTAGGATGAAAATAAGAAGAATTCCAAGCCGGCAAAAAGTGTATCTGCAGAGCTCCGCTAAGTGTATCTGCAGAGCTCCGCTATTTCTGACAGTTCTCTGACATTCACTCCATACAGCGGTTGAAACATTGTATCTATTTGTTTCCATAAATGGAAACAAATAGATACAATGTTTCAACCGCTGTATGGAGTGAATGTCAGAGAACTGTCAGAAATAGGCTATTTCTGACAGTTCTCTGACATTCACTCCTCAACCGCTGTATGGAGTATTGAATGTCAGAGAACTGTCAGAAATAGCCTATTTCTGACAGTTCTCTGACATTCACTCCATACAGCGGTTGAAACATTGTATCTATTTGTTTCCATAAATGGAAACAAATAGATACAATGTTTCAACCGCTGAGCTCTGCAGATACACTTAGCGGAGCTCTGCAGATACACTTTTTGCCGGCTTGGAATTCTTCTTTTCATCCTACTTCTTCTTCTTCTTCTTCTTCTTCTTCATCCTCATCCTCAGAAGAAGAAGAAGAGGATGAGGATGAAGAAGAAGAAGAAGAAGTAGGATGAAAATAAGAAGAATTCCAAGCCGGCAAAAAGTGTATCTGCAGAGCTCCTCTATTCTGCAGATACACTTAGAGGAGCTCTGCAGATACACTTTTTGCCGGCTTGGAATTCTTCTTATTTTCATCCTACTTCTTCTTCTTCTTCTTCATCCTCATCCTCAGAAGAAGAGGATGAGGATGAAGAAGAAGAAGAAGAAGTAGGATGAAAATAAGAAGAATTCCAAGCCGGCAAAAACTGTATCTGCAGAGCTCCTCTATTTCTGACAGTTCTATGTCAGAGAACTATCAGAAATAGAGGAGCTCTGCAGATACACTTTTTGCCGGCTTGGAATTCTTCTTATTTTCATCCTACTTCTTCTTCTTCATCCTCATCCTCATCCTCTTCTTCTTCTTCCGAGGATGAGGATGAAGAAGAAGTAGGATGAAAATAAGAAGAATTCCAAACCGGCAAAAAGTGTATCTGCAGAGCTCCTCTAAGTGTATCTGCAGAATAGAGGAGCTCTGCAGATACACTTTTTGCCGGCTTGGAATTCTTCTTATTTTCATCCTACTTCTTCTTCTTCTTCTTCCTCATCCTCATCCTTAGAAGAAGAGGATGAGGATGATGAAGAAGAAGAAGTAGGATGAAAAGAAGAATGAAAAGAAGAAGAAGAATGAAAAGAAGAATGAGAAGAATGAAAAGATTCTTCTTCTTCTTCTTTTCATTCTTCTTTTCATTCTTCTTTTCATTCTTCTTCTTCTTTTCATTCTTCTTCTTCTTCTTTTCATTCTTCTTCTTCTTTTCATTCTTCTCATTCTTCTTCTCATTCTTCTTTTCATTCTTCTCATTCTTCTTTTCATTCTTCTTCTTCTTTTCATTCTTCTTTTCATTCTTCTTTTCATTCTTCTCATTCTTCTTCTCATTCTTCTTTTCATTCTTCTTCTCATTCTTCTTTTCATTCTTCTTCTTCTTTTCATTCTTCTTTTCATTCTTCTCATTCTTCTTTTCATTCTTTTTTTCATTCTTCTTCTTCTTTTCATTCTTCTTTTCATTCTTCTTCTCATTCTTCTTTTCATGAAGAAGAAAAGAAGAATGAGAAGAATGAACAGAAGAAGAAGAAGAATGAGAAGAAGAATGAAAAGAAGAATGAAAAGAAGAAGAAGAAGAAGAATGAAAAGAAGAAGAAGAATGAAAAGAAGAATGAAAAGAAGAAGAAGAAGAAGAATGAAATGAAGAATGAAAAGAAGAAGAAGAATGAAAAGAAGAAGAAGAAGATTGAAAAGAAGAATGAAAAGAAGAAGAATGAAAAGAAGAAGAAGAAGAATGAAAAGAAGAATGAGAGAAATGAAAAGATTCTTCTTCTTCTTCTTCTTCTTTTCATTCTTCTTTTCATTCTTCTTTTCATTCTTCTTCTTCTTTTCATTCTTCTTTTCATTCTTCTCATTCTTCTTCTCATTCTTCTTTTCATTCTTCTTCTCATTCTTCTTTTCATTCTTCTTCTTTTCATTCTTCTTCTCATTCTTCTTTTCATGAAGAAGAAAAGAAGAATGAAAAGAAGAAGAATGAGAAGAAGAAGAATGAGAAGAAGAAGAATGAGAAGAAGAAGAATGAAAAGAAGAATGAAAAGAATGAAAAGAAGAATGAGAAGAATGAAAAGAAGAATGAAAAGAAGAAGAAGAATGAAAAGAAGAATGGAAAGAAGAAGAATGAAAAGAAGAATGAGAAGAATGAAAAGAAGAAGAAGAATGAAAAGAAGAAGAAGAAGAAGAATGAAAAGAAGAAGAAGAAGAAGAATGGAAAGAAGAAGAAGAATGAAAAGAAGAATGAGAAGAATGAAAAGAAGCAGAAGAATGAAAAGAAGAAGAAGAAGAATGAAAAGAAGAAGAAGAATGAGAATGAGAAGAAGAATGAAAAGAAGAATGAGAAGAATGAAAAGATTCTTCTTCTTCTTCTTTTCATTCTTCTTCTTCTTTTCATTCTTCTTTTCATTCTTCTTTTCATTCTTCTCATTCTTCTTTTCATTCTTCTCATTCTTCTTCTCATTCTTCTTTTCATTCTTCTTCTCATTCTTCTTTTCATTCTTCTCATTCTTCTTTTCATTCTTCTTTTCTTTCTTCTTCTCATTCTCCTTTTCATGAAGAAGATTAGAAGAATGAAAAGAAGAATGAAAAGAAGAATGAAAAGAAGAAGAAGAAGAATGAAAAGAAGAATGAGAAGAAGAAGTATTCCAGTACAGCAAAAAGTGTATCTGCAGAGAGCTCCGCTATTTCTGACAGTTCTCTGACAGTTCCAGCGGTTGACAGCGGTTGAAACATTGTATCTATTTATTTCCGAATAAAAACATCTGTATCCTAAATGGAAACAAATAGATACAATGTTTCAACCGCTGTACATGTGAAGGAACTGTCAGAGAACTGTCAGAAATAGCGGAGCTCTCTGCAGGGACACTTTTGCCGGCTGATCGGGAAAAATCCGATTCGCGCACCCGAATTATGCAAATATTCGGATTCAACGCGAATCGAATTTTTCCTGAAATTCGAAACGAATTCCACTTCGCCTGGTTCGATTCGCTCATCTCTAATAGGTGCGTTTACCCAGAAAAAAGCAGCAGGAGTCAATGCAGTTTCTTAGTTAAGAGTGGAGATAGGTGCGTTTACCCAGAGAAAAGCAGCAGGAGTTAATGCGTTTTCCTAGTAAAGAGTGGAGACAGGTGCGTTGACCCAGAGAAAAGCAGCAGGAGTCAATGCGTTTATCTAGTTAAGAGTGGAGATAGGTGCGTTTACCCAGAAAAAAGCAGCAGGAGTCAATGCGTTTTCCTAGTTAAGAGTGGAAATAGGTCCGTTTACCCAGAGAAGAGCAGCAGGAGTCGATGCGTTTTCCTAGTTAAGAGTGGAGATAGGTGCGTTTACCCAGAGAAAAGCAGCAGGAGTCGATGCGTTTATCTAGTTAAGAGTGGAGATAGGTGCGTTTACCCAGAGAAAAGCAGCAGGAGTCGATGCGTTTATCTTGTTAAGAGTGGAGATAGGTGTGTTTACCCAGAGATAAGCAGGAGGAGTCGATGCGTTTTCCTAGTTAGGAGTGGAGACAGGTGCGTTTACCCAGAGAAAATCAGCAGGAGTCAATGCGTTTATCTAGTTAAGAGTGGAGATAGGTGCCTTTACCCAAAAAAAAAAGCAGCAGGAGTCGATGCGTTTTCCTAGTTAAGAGTGGAGATAGGTGCGTTTACCCAGAGAAAAGCAGCAGGAGTAAATTTGTTTTCTTAGTTAAAAGTGGAGATAGGTGCGTTTACCCAGAGAAAAGCAGCAGGAGTTAATGCGTTTTCCTAGTAAAGAGTGGAGATAGGTGCGTTGACCCAGAGAAAAGCAGCAGGAGTTGATGCATTTATCTAGTTAAGAGTGGAGATAGGTGCGTTTACCCAGTGAAAAGCAGCAGGAGTCAATGCGTTTTCCTAGTTAAGAGTGGAGACAGGTGCGTTTACCCAGAGAAAAGCAGCAGGAGTCAATGCAGTTTCTTAGTTAAGAGTGGAGATAGGTGCGTTTACCCAGAGAAAAGCAGCAGGAGTTGATGCGTTTATCTAGTTAAGAGTGGAGATAGGTGCGTTTACCCAGAGAAAAGCAGCAGGAGTCGATGCGTTTTCCTAGTAAAGAGTGGAGATAGGTGCGTTTACCCAGAGAAAAGCAGCAGGAGTTAATGCGTTTTCCTAGTAAAGAGTGGAGATAGGTGCGTTTACCCAGAGAAAAGCAGCAGGAGTTAATGCGTTTTCCTAGTAAAGAGTGGAGATAGGTGCGTTTACCTAGAGAAAAGCAGGAGTTGATGCGTTTATCTAGTTAAGAGTGGAGATAGGTGCGTTTACCCAGAGAAAAGCAGCAGGAGTCAATGCGTTTATCTAGTAAAGAGTGGAGATAGGTGCGTTTACCCAGAGAAAAGCAGCAGGAGTTGATGCGTTTTCCTAGTTAAGAGTGGAGATAAGTGCGTTTACCCAGAGAAAAGCAGCAGGAGTCAATGCGTTTTCCCGAGTCATCTTCTAGGACAGCTCACTTGAGAGATAGGCTCCTCCCAGGAAACACCGGCTCCACCTTTTTCCTCTATAAGTAGCCTCTCTCCCAGGGGACCCTCAGTATTAGTGTTTCCTCCGGCCAGGAATGAGCTACGCCCATTTTGTTGTTTTTTTTGGGCCGCCTGGCGAGGTACAGAGGCCCCCTGGCTGAGGCCCCCCTTTCCTCCTTTTCTAAGCAAGGCAGGGTCCTTGTGAGGGGGCTTCAGTCAGGTCCCTTTTGTGTGAGCCCCTCTGGGGTGGGGGTGACAGACCCCGAATGGTCCTAGCGGTTCTCTCCAGGGGGGGCAGAGCCCGCTCCGTCGACCTGGGCAGGATTGCCTTTCCCCTGGGCTGAGGTGAGCTACCTTCTCTGGCATCTCTGCAGCATGGATAATGCTCGGTCCAGGACGCCGGAATTGCGTCATTTCCAGGTGCCGGGAAGTGACGTCACTTCCGGTGCAGGAACAGGAAGCGGCGCCGCCGCCATGTGGGTTATGGGCGGCGGGCCGTAGAACTCGCCCACACCACGGCCGCTTCTTCCACCGGCGGCCGTGAGAGGGAGGCCGGTGCATGAGGACCCCAGGGAGAGGGCAGAGCCCGCTAACCCTGAAAAGCAGCTGCACCAAGGGGGAGTTCGCGGTGAGGATGGAGGCAGATCTGTCAGGGCCGGGGGAGGCCTGCAGCAAGGTAAGGGCCTTTTGGCCGCCACGACCCCCCCCCTGCCCTCTCATCCCCCCTCTTCCCTACACTACCCTAGGGGCTTTCTGGGTGCTAGGAGGTGCACGTAGGGGCCCCGAGGGGGCTGCACGGCGGATGGACGCCTTATGTTCCTCATCCCCAGGTGGGCCCACAGGAGGAGGATAGGAAGGATGAAGCTGGCAAGCACCTGGCGGAAGCAACTCTGCCAAGAGTGCATCGACAAGCTAATAAAAAAGGAGTCCGGGTCCCGCCCAGGACGAGCCCCAACCAGGCACTTCAGGCATTGCCCAGCAGGGGAAAAAGAGGAACCAGGGACCTGGCCACCGCCGCAGTTAGAGAGACCGAGCTATCCAGCACTTCGGACTCGGAGGAAGGTGAAGGAGAGGACACGGAGGGCCTTCTGAAAGTGGTCTACGACACTCTGGATCTGGAGGGGGAACAACTGGATCTCTCTCTCCACGACCAGCTGTATGCAGGTCTACAAAAAAAAAAAAAGAGAGCGGCCGCACATTCCCAGTGCATTCTACTTTATGGCCCACTTTCAGAAGGGAATGGGAAGAGCCGGAAAAGAAGGCTTTCTTTCCCAAAAACCTCAAGAGGAGATTTGCATTCAAGGAAGAAAAGGCTTCACTGTGGGAAACTTGGCCAAAGCTAGATGCTCTTCTTTCTAGAATCTCAAAAGCGACGGACCTATCCTTTGAGGACGGCGGTCCCCTGAAAGATCCAATGGATCGAAGAGCAGACACATTCCTGAAGAGCGCGTGGGAGGCATCCGTGGTGAACTTCAAGCCTGCAGTAGCGACGACTTGTGTCTCCAGAACCTTTGGATGTATGGTTGGGGCAGCTCCGCTCTCATCTAGAACAAGGCACCTCGGCAGAAGAGATCCGGAAGTCGCTGCCAGTCTTAGGGAAAACGGTGGCTTTCATTGCAGACGCATCGGCGGAAACTATTAGATTTACAGCTGAGTCAACTGCGCTTATAAATTCTGCCAGAAGAGCTATTTGGTTCTTGACAGGGGCATCCTGCCTCTAAATCCAAACTCTGCGGTCTGCCCTTCGAGGGAAAACTCCTCTTCGGGCCAGAACTAAATTCAGTCCTGGAAAGGTCGGCCGATAGAAGGAAAGGCTTTCCAGTTCCAAGCAGGCCTACAGGGCGGAAGGGGTTTCGGCCCAACAGGCAGTATACGACGGAGACTAGGTTTCAGAGGCAGCGCACAGGCTGGGGATCAAGGAGAGACAGGAATGAGTCAAGGGGAATGGAAGGCTTCCTCTTCAACCCCAACCAGCCCAAGTGACTGGAGGAGCCAAGTGGGAGGAAGGCTGGGACACTTCCACACACAATGGCTGCAAATCACCCAGAACACTTATTTTAGATGCAATCCAAACAGCTACAGAATAGAGTTCTCAAGACCCCCCCCTCAAAGGTTCTTCGCAACACCCCTGCCAAGGGACAGGGGAAAAACAGACATATTAGTAGACCACCTGGATGGGATGCTCAGGTAGAATGTAATCTGCCAGCTGGAGGAGGAAGAGAGGGGGAGTGGTTTCTACTCCCATTTCTTCCTAAGAAGGAAGGCGCCGGGAACCTGCAGGATGATGCTCAACCTGAAAAAGGTGAACGAGTTCGTGAAACCCAAAAAGTTTCGCATGGAGACCATACACACGGGGAATGAACTCCGTCCACCGGGCGTATTTATGGCTTCGATAGATTTGAAAGACGCATATCTGCACGCCCCGATAAGGGAGGAATCAAGGAAGTTTCTCAGGTTTGTGCTGGAGGGCGCAGGAAGAACAATTCTATTTCAGTTCAACGCACTCCCCTCTGGTCTGTCATCGGCTCCAAGGATATTCACCAGGATCCTAGCGGAACCGTTACAAGTTCTAAGATTGGAGGGGATAAACATCATCCCTTATTTGGACGACCTACTTTTATTTGCAGATACAGAAAGTGAGATCCCACGTACAGCGCACAATATCCTTCCTAGAGAACTTGGGATGGTTAATCAACAGGTGAAAATCCCAGCCAGTACCTTCCAGAAGGATCACGTATCTGGGGTATGCCCTGGATTCCACAAATACCTGCTTATACCTAACAGCGGAAAAAGCTCTGAAACTGCAGCAAGATACGAAGACCTTCCGGGGGATGGCGACCTGCACGGTCAGAGCCGCGATGAGGTTAGTTGGGCGCATGACAGCAGCCATACCCGGATGGCGATGGGCACAGTTTCACTCCAGAATACTGCAGAACCATGTCCTTTCCCACTGGGATGGCAGCCAAGCAGCCTTAGATTCCAGGATCCGCCTCACACGCAAGGTGAGGGATTCGCTAAGGTGGTGGGGGAACATCCACACCTTAGAGGTTGGGAGAAAATAGCAGCAAGTCAGCCCGGTGAGAATCACCACAGATGCGAGTATGTCAGGGTGGGGTGCTCACATGGAAGACCGCCTGGCCCAGGGCAAGTGGGACGCGGAAATCTCGGGCAGATCATCAAACTACAAGGAATTGTTGGCAATCTTCAAAGCTCTTGTGGCTTTCCAGGGAAAGACAGAGGGAAAGGAAGTTCAGATCTTATCCGACAACACGGCTGTCGCGTACTTAAAACAGGCAAGGGGGCACGAGGTCCCCGATGGATCTGGCAGAAACCCTCCTGAGCTGGGCAGAGACAAACCTAGAGTCCATCACAGCAGTGTATCTGAAAGGAGATCTCAATCAGTTGGCGGACCAACTGAGCCAGAGAGAGGTCACCCTAACAGAGTGGTGCCTCAGCCGTACAGCATTCAATCAAATCTGCGCCAGATGGGGCACTCCCTCCATGGATCTTTTCGCCAAGATAGGAAACTGGAGAGGTACTTCTGCCTGCAGAAGGACCCCAGGAGTGCAGGGACAGCATTGGGAAGGAGACCTCCTCTATGGTTTTCCTCCGTTCAGACTGTTGCCAAAAGTGATACAGAAGATTCAGTCATCCCAAGCCAAAGTCATCCTGATTGTACCATTTTGGCCCAAAAGGTCATGGTTTTCCCGGCTGAAGGAACCAAGCTTACCAGACCCATGGATGATACCGCCCTCACACGATTTACTGGGACAAGGGGAGGTGCTACACCCTCACCCAGAAAAGCTCTCCCTAGCAGCGTGGCTTCTGAGTGGGACAGGCTAGCCAGGAAAGGCCTGTCAGAAAAGGTAGTCGCCACCATCTTAGACGGGGGGGAAAAAATCGACAAACACCATATATGATAAAATGTGGAAGAAGTTCTCCTCCTGGAAGGATAGGAATGGGTTGCCAGGGGCTCCCATCTTACATACAGTACTGGAATTCCTCCAAGCCGGGGTGGATAAGAACCTGGCTGCAAATACCCTTAAAGTGCAGGTAGCTGCGATGTCAAACTTTCTGGAATTAAGATTGGCGGCAGACCCATTAGTAATCGGGTTCCTGAGAGCTATCTCTAGGCGCCGAGTCCTGTCCAAGCCGAAGCACCCTACATGGCACAGTACTGAAGAGTTTTCAGCAAGAACCTTTCGAACCTTTGGAGGTATGCTCCTTAAGACTTTTTGACTCTTAAAACCATCCTCCTTGTAGCAATAATGTCCGCCCGCAGAGCCAGCGAATTTGCAAGCTCTGTCGGTAATAGAACCATACTGCACTATCCTGCTGGACAGAATCATCCTCCGCACAGATCCGGCGTTTCTACCTAAGGTTGCGTCACATTTTCATAGGTCACAGGAAATAATAATACCATCCCTGGAGGGCAACTCAGGCAGCACGGAGTAGGGAGACTACAGCAGAATTGATGGTCCAAAGATGGGGGACAGTGCCTCCAAAGGCACTATCACAAGATGGGTAAGAGAGGCCATTTCTGAAGGTTATAGAACTGCGTCTATCACCACCGGCCGGCCTAAAGGCGCATTCGACCAGGGCCACCGCAGCCTCCTGGGTGGAAAAGGCGGGGGCCTCCCCTGGACAGATCTGCGAAGCCGCAACATGGTCCAGCTTCGCCACCTTCGCTAGGCACTACAGATTAGACCTAATTGGCAGCAAGGACCAGGCGTTCGGCAGGAAGGTCCTACAAACCAAGGGCCCACCCGAGAGTACGTATTTCTATTCAAATCCTCTCAAGTGAGCTGTCCTAGAAGATGACTCGGGAAAACGCAGTTATTTACCTGCTAACTGTATTTCCAGGAATCTTCTAGGACAGCGTAACGCCCTCCCGATTACTGTGTAATTATGTACTAGGGTTCCGTCATGTATGAACTCGTGATATTGTCTCTACTACCATTTTTTGTGCTTCTCCTAGGCCTTCGGTCATATTCCTATACTGACGGTCCCCTGGGAGAGAGGCTACTTATAGAGGAAAAAGGTGGAGCGGGTGTTTCCTGGGAGGAGCCTATCTCTCAAGTGAGCTGTCCTAGAAGATTCCTGGAAATAGTTAGCAGGTAAATACTGTAACTGCGTTTTCCTAGTTAAGACTGGAGACAGGTGCGTTTACCCGGAGAAAAGCAGCAGGATTCAATGCGGTTTCCTAGTTAAGAGTGGAGACAGGTGCGTTTACCCAGAGAAAAGCAGCAGGAGTCAGTGCGTTTTCTTAGTTAAGAGTGGAGACAGGTGCGTTTACCCAGAGAAAAGCAGCAGGAGTCAGTGCGTTTTCCTAGTTAAGAGTGGAGACAGGTGCGTTTACCCAGAGAAAAGCCGCAGGAGTCAATGCGTTTTTGCCTAGCATCCTATGCTTTGAGGGGGCTACAAAGGTATATCAAAACAAAAGTTGGTCAAAGTCTTATAGTTCATACTTTTAGAAGGCAGCCACAGCCTGAGTAGAAAAGCCTGATCTCTGCCAGCATGCTGCAGAAGATGTTTGAGTTCTGTGTGGAAGCAGTGGTTAGACATGTACACGCTGGACATTTTCATTTTCTTTTATTTTGGATGCATTTGTTCATCGAAGAATTTTGTTTCATCATATTTTGTTATGTTGAACGGATTTGTATTCAGGATATGTTTCATATATTTGGCATTCATCTTGTATATTAATTGATCTGGGTAGATTAGAAAAATGTTGCAGTTTTTTTTTTTGAAAGATTGCTGTATATTTCAGAAGGATTCGATCAATAGTCCTATATCATAACTATTTAGAAGGATTCGATCTTTTCAGACGCAACGGAATAAATAATGCAAAATTTGGTGGCCACTGCATTAGACTGTGAAATTGAACTGGCTGTGACAATTAAATCAATTTAAATAAAAAATGTACTTGAATGCGAATTATCGAACAAATTCTAAATTTTTATTGATTTCCCCATAGGCCCAAACTATTATTGCATCATGTGACATCTGAATGAAACAAATGCATTTGGTAATTTTGTTCTAACTTTTTTTGGATTCCTTGACATTCATTACTATGTCCATTTGGAGATTTGTATACATCCGAATTTCTGAAAATCATATTTGCATCTGAAAATCGATTTGTTGTGAAAAAATCTTCTCTCTGAAGAAGCCCTCCAATCAGCAGGACACATGAGTTTGGTTGACTGCAGAGCTATAGGCCTGGCTCAATAGGGTTCGCTGTCTTGGATCTCTGCAGAGGCGCTACTATTTCCACCTGGTGAGAAAGGTCCTTCTCTGCAACATGCTGGCAGGGGACAGGCTTTTCTACTCAGGCTGTGGTGGCTCAGTTAGGCTTTAAATTAGAATGCCAGTCAGGCAACTGGCATTTACAGAATGATAGATCAGTCATAACAACTATTTTTCTCTCAGCACAGGTTTTCTTTAAATGGATATAGATTGGTATTTTTAGTGAATTCAATTCTGAGTTATAGTTATAGTTTAGTTGCAAAATGTATGGGAAAAAGATTTATGACTTTTTTTTAATGTTTACTGTGCTATGTTTTCATGATAGCATTTCAAATACAGAATTGTGGACAGACTTGGGTTTCAGAATCACTGCTAACATTTATTTTTTCATATTTATATGACACTAATATACACTGTATGACTGAGGCCTCATTCACACCATGTGCAGTTTTTCTGCATGTGTTCTGCATGAGCACAAAGAAAACAATTGTTCTCTATGTGCCCTGTTCACACTACAACACTGGTATCATGTGCACATTTTTTTATACGCAAGAATCTGCAATGTTTATGAAGTTTTCTGCATGGAAAAAACCTGATGTGACATCAACATTGGGGTGTGAACAGGGCATATAGAGAACAATTGTTTTCTTTGTGATCTTGCAGAGAATGTATATTACATACACTACATTGCCAAAAGTATTGGGCCAGCCCTCCAAATCATGTGATTCAGGTGTTCCAATCACCTCCATGGCCACAGGTGTATAAAATCATCACCTAGGCATGCAGACTGCTTCTACAAACATTTGTGAAAGAATGGGTCGCTCGCAGAAGCTCAGTGAATTCAAGCGTGGTACCGTGATAGGTTGCCACCTGTGCAATAAGTCCATCCGTGACATTTCCTGGCTACTAAATATTCCACGGTCAACTGTTAGTGGTATTATGACAAAGTGGAAGCAACTGGGAACAACAACAACTCAGCCACGAAGTGGTAGGCCATGTAAAATGACAGAGCGGGATCAGCGCATGCTGAAGCACACAGTGCGCAGACGTCGCCAACTGTAGAGTCAATAGCTAAAGACCTCCAAACTTCATGTGGTCTTCAGATTAGCACAACAACAGTGTGTAGAGAGCTTCATGGAATGGGTTTCCATGGCCGAGCAGCTGCATCCAAACCTTATATCACCAAGTGCAATGCAAAGCATCGGATGCAGTGATGTAAAGCATGCCGCAACTGGACTCTAGAGCAGTGGAAACATGTTCTCTGGAGTGACGAATGACGCTCCTCTGTCTGGTAATATGATGGATGTGTCTGGGTTTGGTGGTTGTCACGAGAACAGTACTTGCCTGACTGCATTGTGCTCAGTGTAAAGTTTGGTGGAGGGGGGATTATGGTGTGGGGTTGTTTTTCAGGGGTTGGACTTGGCCCCTTAGTTCCAGTGAAGGGACCTCTTATGGCGTCAGCATACCAAGACATTTTGGACAATTTCTGGGGATGGCCCCTACCTGTTCCAACATGACTGCGCACCAGTGCACAAAGCAAGGTCCATAAAGACATGGATGAGTGAGTTTGGGTTGGAGGAACTTGACTGGCCTGCACAGAGTCCTGACCTCAACCCGATAGAACACCTTTGGGATGAATTAGAGCTGTGACTGCCAGCCAGGCCTTCTCTTCCAACATCAGTGCCTGACCTCACAAATGCGCTTCTGGAAGGATGGTCAAACCTTCCCATAGACACCCTCCTAAACCTTGTGAACAACCTTCCCAGAAGAGTTGAAGCTGTTATAGCTGCAAAGGGCGGGGCCAACTCAATATTGAACATTACAGACTAAGACTGGGATGCCATTATAGTTCCTGTGTGTATAAAGGCAGGCCGACCAATACTTTTGGCAATATAGTGAATTTATGCACAGAAATAAAATTGACGTGACAGCAGTGTTGAACACTGACGTAAACTTGTGTCTCTGCAAGTGCAATCTGTGCATTTTTTTCCACCAGTTTTTATATATACGCATGGTGTGAATGAGGCCTAAAGGTTTGTTCATTAGACCCGGTGCCAGGACAATGCCATCCAGTGCCCAGGGTTGAAGATGCCAAAATGCACCCCTCCAAATGTGGGTGCCCCCAATCGTCTTCTGCAACTGGAATCTATGATACTGGCATTACAGCGCCACTTTTGCCTGCCTGACAGTTACAAGGTGTAAAAAAAATATTTAGGGTGTGTAGGTAGGTGGAGTTCGGCCTCCATGCACAGGTGGCACTATTCGGCTGCTACCATGCAGAGGACAGGGGGAACTCATGTTCCTCTGAGGTGTCATCAGGAGAACAGATGTCCGATTGGACCCTGCTGCCCTAGATGACTTGAGCTGCCATTTTTACTGTGGACAGCGCTAATATATAATACCGCGCCCCTTCAGTTGCTGCGCATTTGCGAAGTAGCTAGGTCGGGGACAGAGACAGGAACCCGCTGGTCAGGGACAGTATGTCTAATGCATGGAAAGGTTCCACTGGAGGAGGGACAGATAAGGACTGCTCTACAGTGTCGCCAGCCAGGAGTCCTTCTGCATCCAAGTGCCTTGTTGGCAGACTGCCTTCCAGCCGCCTCCTCTGACAGATGTTATCGCCATCATACATTGTTTCTGGATAGGCTCTGCAAACTCTGTAAATGCTGCCAATCCAGTTCAGCTGTGCTACACAGACTCTGTTTCCACCTTGCTGGAATTTTACGTGAATACACTTTATTGCAGTCCTCAGTCTCCGTGTGCATTCTTTACTCTCTGGGTACTGACCGCATGCTCATGGGTGGCCAGCTGGTCTGCAGCACCAGATACCTGGATCTAACCATACATTGCACCGCTTGAACTGTGCCACTGGTGCCACAAAAATACATGTTAATCACTATTCAACAAAGGAGCTCACGATGTAATAAACGTATGTAGTGCACCCCTAAAGAACTGCTGGTGAATTTGGTCCTATTTCTCCTTAGTGCACACACAGCCAGGCACACGGCAATTTCTGCACTCTTCCACTGGCTCCAAAAAATTGTCTAAGGGTTCCTTTTGTGGTTTTTATTCAG
The DNA here is from genome assembly GCF_062004578.1 of Staurois parvus. NCBI lineage: Eukaryota > Metazoa > Chordata > Amphibia > Anura > Ranidae > Staurois > Staurois parvus. The sequence goes on from NW_028317904.1 coordinate 1,172,279, forward strand.
AACAATGAACTTGGATAGGGTTAGGGAGCATGGGATACCCCAGTAAACTGCTTTGTAGTGAACTGAACAATTTGAGGACTCCTCACCTCTGCCTGCACAGTACAAACCAAGGAATGTCCCACAGGATCTCAATGCTGATGGTAACCTGTACTCCTTCTAGAGTTAAGGTACACACTATCACTGCTTTTCAGCACTGGGGTCATCTACTCACTCAGCCATCGGTTGCCTTCTGTCCATATCCACCAGTATCTTCCTAGTGAGGGAGATGTAGACTTACACCATCATAGTACAGCTTCCCCACCAACTTCCTCCTGGTTTTCTCCAGTGAGTGTCTCCAGACCCAACTCTATCTCAAACTAAGCCTTGCTGGGACCTCCGTGTCTTCCCCCTGCTGCTCAGGCCTCAGACAATTTATATTTATTGCTTTCCACTACCTGCTGGGCACACCTCCCCAAAGATTGGCTGGAGTTCCATTCAGGCTGCATGCCCTGTCCTTCCACCCACTTTGATCGTAGAAGACGGGGAAGTAAAAGAGCAGTAGTCTGTGAAACACTGTCAGGACCTAGATTTGGACTTAGGATGTCTACTGTATCTGGCAGTAACTCTTCTTGCTCAGCCACTTGAAATGCTGGACAGCTCCCTGGATAATTTCTTGAACGACCCTGTCTTGAACCTTGCACTCCTTGCTCCTCCATGAACTTCTTGATTGAAGCCATGTCTCTGCACTTCCTGTTTGTCAGATTAGTGTGTTCCCTCCAGCCAGTACCTCGCTCTTGTCTCTCCTGCTGCCATTTGTATCTTTGCTTCTACTCATTACCGACCCTTGGCTTGTTCCTCAAATATACTATTGCTTGATCCCAACTATTCGTTAGTGTCCTTTGGCTTGTTTACTGACTACGCATCTGCTTATCCCTACCTGCCACATCTGCTTTTAGACCCTGACTTGCTCACCTCCTGGTGGGACAATCCTAAAGACCGAGATCTGGATCTGGTACTAACACACAGCTAAACCCATTTCCACCAGCAGGAGCTCTGGTGAATACTGGTTAGTACTTAGACTCCGCAACTTGGGTGAGCCTGTGCTATCCACCAGGGTGGCCTGTTGGCATACCTATCTTGCTGGTTGGTGGGTGCCTCGCTACTACTATAGCTACTGGCCTCCAAGCCTGACTCCAGATTGTGACAAACACTGAGAAGCCCTAACTAATCAACCCCTTATTCCTGTGATTACAGTGGAGCTAACTAAATTTACCAAGCAGCCTACTCTACACTAGGAAATTGCTGTACTTAATACCCTTAGGTTGATATTTGGTGAAAGCCGTATAAGCTACCAGCTTGTTTTTGGAAGGAAATGGAAGTATGCAGAAGTCCACACAAACCCAGAGACAACATACAGATGCCATACTGATAGTAAGCAATTTCAAATCTGGCTACAAAAGGCAACTTATATTCACATGATCATCCAATGAATAAATGCAAATATACCTATTGTTTTAAAATATTTCAGAGCCGACTGAATTTTGGTTATTGAGTTCCCTAATAACCAAATGAGCTTCTACTTGCTGTCATCCAATGAGCCACTGAAGGGTGTAAACTCTAGACTTCCAGTATCTTTAGCTGAATGTTTGAATCTTTTTACATCTTAAGGACGCCTAAAGCCGTATGGACCTCCAATGACAGGAAGGGTTTCTTGTTCTGTTTCAAATGCCGCTTTACCAATTAATATACCTCCTTAGACTCCAGTCTGTCGTGGCAGTATGGTCACCTGCTGACTTTGCACCATCCACAGGTAGCATAACTCTTCAATGGGACACAGAAGTTGAATCCAATGCAATTTTACTTCAGCTAACTGTGGTACAGAGGGTTTTTTTTCCAGTTTGAAAGTGTGAAAAAACAATGACTTTCTTTCACTGTGAAGTATTAACACTGACAAAGGGAACATTGAAGATACAGCACTAGCTAGTACTAAACAGGATGGGAGGGCAGAAGGAGATGTCGATTCACATAAGTAAACAAGTTGTAGTGACTTTAAAAAGAAAGGAAAGGGTCAGAAGATCATGAAGGACATTACATGGAGGCAGAAAAACACAGTAAAAAAAAACATTTAATGAAAAAAAGAATGCAGGGCCATTAATTAGTGGAGAATAAGCTTTTGTCTTGATGTCCAGCGTTCTCATCTCAAAATTTTAGGTTTGGTGGGAATTGCTGATTGTGACTTAATATGCAGCACCATCTGCTGGTGAAATATGCAACTGGCGGTTCTCCTTTACAACCCTATTTGGCTTACTCAATAAAGCAAAGGAGAACATGCAAAGTATTGCGGAAAAGAGAAATGTATCTTTTGGAGACATAAATTCTGTAAAGGGTAAAATATATTCTTCAGATTTTTTTAACATATAAAAAAGTCATTTTAACATATATTTTTACATATATTTGTAAATGCATTCCAAAAATGTCGATTTGTATTTTAAAAGACATACAATATATTTGAAATGTATTTTTAAAAATATTTGTCATATATTTTGCAATAAAAATGCATTTCAAATAAATATATATGTATGTATATATATATATATATATATATATATATATATATATATATATATATATATATATATATATAAAATATGGCCAAAATTGTAGCATTTCAAATATATGGCAATATATTTGGGAAGGATATTTTTAAAATATATTTCAAATATATTTTTCTTCCATATGAGAAGCCCCCCTAAAGTCTGAAGGACAGTAAGCTGACCCTTTCTTTAGAAAGTTTGGAGACCCATGTTCTAGAGGATTCTAGAACCATAGTGGAGGAAGAACAGGGCACACAGCCTGAATATTTATGTGACTCCAGCCAATCCATGTGGAGGTGTGCTTAGAAGGTGGAGAGAGAGTCCATAAATCGTCTGAGGCCTAGCAAGCCGAGGGCAGTGTAGAATATTGTGAACCTAGCTTGCGTGATGGCGCAACCCACTGGGGTGTGTGAACGAAAGGTTGGGTTGAGCTAACTGGATATGAGCAGGGTGACCTCAGTGTCATTCTGCCGTAAGAGGAATGGAGGAGCTGAATGGAGGAGAGAGCTGGGGACAGCACTCGAAAATAGAAAGTAAGTAAAGTTTGAGCATATTTTTTATCACTGGGGGGAGGGACACAAAAATGTATTAAAAATAAATGGGGTTCCACTTTCATTTCACTTTCTCCAGTAGCTCCAGTGTGTTTATCCAAAAGACAAAGTTTCACCATACCAGAATTTTGCCACTAGGGATAAGTGAAAAAATTTGCAATTTTTGGCAAATTTTCTAAAATTTAAGTGAAATTTTGCTCATTGATACCCACAGTTTATTTCTAGAGATGTGCATGACAAAAAATAAATTTCTGATTTATTTGTAAATCATTTCATTTTGTCATATTCGTTATGTCAGAATGGATACTAACATTTATAGGTAAAGTTGATCCAGGGAATATCCAATTGTCTCTCAGGGGATCAGGAAGGAATTTTTTTCCCTGCAGGAGCAAATTGGTTCATGCATTGCTGGGTTTTTTTTGCCTTCCTCTGGATCAACTGTGGTGGGTGTAGGATTATAACTTTTTTTTTTTTTAATGGTTGAACTGGATTGACTTTTGTCTTTTTTCAGCCAGACTAACTATGCAACTATGTAACTATACAGAATGATTCATTTTTGGATTTGTTTTGTATATTCACATTCATTTTGTATATTCAAATGTGTTTAATATATTCATTGTACTGAATTGATTCATAATTTCAGAAGTTATTTCGAAAGATTGGCTATGATTGTTTTAACATGTTATTTTAGAAGATTAATTATGCACTCTGAGTCATCCCTGCTAGTCCAACCCACAAAAAGAAATGGAATGAGCTGGTTGGACAATATTGACTGGAGTCGCATGCATCCAAAAGAATGAAAGGGACAAAATTAATTTTGGATTTATTGGTTATGTTATGATTGGAAGATTCTGATGAATCTACCTCCATCCAACCCAAACACAATAAGTAGGAATCATCTTATTTCACTTTTATACCTTACTGTATTTATTGCAATATGTTCCCATTTCATATGTATTGCATTTTATATAATAATGAAAAATGTTAATGCAAAATTAAAATGAAATTAATCCAAAAGAATGAATGGAACGAAATTACCATAATTTTGGATTATTTGATATGTTGTTACGTTATTTCAGATGCTGCAAGCATTAACTAAAGGCCCAAACTATCATTGTGTCTTCTGAATGAAACAAATGAATATGAATTCATTTGTTTTTTGTTTTCAATTAATTTAGATTCATTGAAATTCATTACTATTGTGATACATCCGAATAACAAACATTTTGTCCAAATTTTGTTTCGTAATGAAACAAATCGAACATTTCTATTTATTTCCAAACTTTCCAGGCTGCAAATCTAAACCCTTCTTTGGATAATATTCAGGCTGGAATCTAATGGAGAACATTATGAAACACAACAGAAAATATTAAGTTGGATTCATTACTATTTTTTCTTTTCTGATTTACCTTTCTTCTTTGTTTTTTCTTTTCTTTTTCCTTTTTTTTTTAAATTTATGGCCTTTTTTCTTTGTGCCTGTTAAGTTATCTAATTACAGATAACTTGGCATCATATACTTTCTTCACCCTAATAAACCTTTCAATGCAATTCAGAGATGTAACAATGTAACACTGGATACATTGTAAGCTCCAAGGAGCAGGGCCCTCCTAACCCTCTTGTATTGAACTGTATTGTTGCTGTATTGTCTCCCGTTATATTGTAAAGCGCTGAGCAAAGTGTTGGCGCTATATACATTCTGTATTATAATAATAATAATAATAATACATGTGTGGTTGGGTAAAAGTGTAAATAGCAGTCAATGAATAATTGAAAAGCCTTCCTCACTTCCCTTAGACACCTCCAAAAAATTCGATCTTGGGATTCTAGGCAAGTGGCGGATTCCATTGGTGTGCACATATTTCCCTTCTTAATACACGCATGGCACTGCGACCCATTCACACTTGTGTCTATAGGGGCACTGCAATGAAGACAGAACATCGGTGTCACTATGTGATGTGCAGTTTTTACTCACTAGCAAAGATATTCACACGAATGTTAAGAATAAAAATATTTTTTTCAAGCAGGGTCAGGACTGGGAGGGCAGAAGGGGCAGCTGCCCTCAGAGCAGTGTCTTTATGTGTTGGGGGGTTGCCACAAGGCAGCAGCCTTGCCTGACAGGAGGAGCCCGAGCAGGTGAGACGATCCATTGTCTGCACCTGTGACATACTTAGGGGCTGCGGTCCGTACTGGGTAGTGGCGCACTGAGGGCGATTTTTTTTTTTCTTTTGCACCTTGTAACTTTCAGACAGGCAGAAACTATGCTGCAGTGCCAGTATCATAGATCACAGCTGCAGAAGACATCTAGGGTAGGGGAGAGCAGTTTGAAATCTTCACCCAGGACACTGTAAGTCTTTGTTCTGGCACTGATTTTATATACTACAGTGTTTACAAACAATACAAAAATGTGACCTCTGTAATGGTTTTACCCCCTTCATAACCAGGCGTTTTTTGCTATTCAGTACTACACTACATCAACTGGTAATTGGTCGGTCATGCAACACTGTACCCAAAAGAATTTTTTATAATTTTTGGTGGTATTTGATCACCACTGGGTTTTTAATTGTTTTATTATATAAACGAAAAAAAGACTGAACAATTTGGAAAACAACTGTTTTCTACTTTCTGTTGTAAAACATATTCAATTAAAAAAAATGCCTGTTTATGTGTCCTTGCTATATAACCCAGTTATAGACTTGGGCGGTGGCCATCTTTTTATTTGCATGTTGGAGTTTAGGTATGTGGGTGCACTAGGATGTCCTGGCTGCCATTGTTCTATATGCTAGGGTCCTGTGCACTCCTTTGCCTTTAAGAAGGGTGGGCTCCCTCAGGTCCACCTGCCCTTGATCTATCCATTAAATACATGTGCCTCTACTATGGGGGCTCTCAGAAATTGTAGCGTTAGGACCACAGATTATCAGGGTGCCGTGCCGTGGCTCTGTGGCTTACGTATGTATTTGCAAATGTGTGCTAACTAAACCCCTGTTATAAACGCATACTGTTAGACAGGTTAATTCGGTGGTTGGCAAGCTGGCTGGCAAGTTGTGCAAGAACCCTGTCCTCTCCCCTTCATTCACTAATTGGTCGGTCATGCAACACCAAAAGAATTTTATATAATTTTTGGTGTTATTTGATCACCACTGGGTTTTTAATTGTTTTATTATATAAACGAAAAAAGACTGAACATTTTGGAAAAAAAACTGTTTTCTACTTTCTGTTATAAAACATATCCAATTAAAAAAAAATAAAAAAATCTAATTTATTCAAAAAAATGTAGGCCAAATGTATTCAGCTACATTTTCAGTCTATGAAAAAAAAAAAAATCCCAAAAAGTGTATATTCATTAGTTTGTGAACGGTATAGCGTCTATAAAGTATATTAAATATACTGGAATTGAAACAACTATGATGCTATACTGGTAATGGAGGTGATCAGCGCCTTATAGTGGGACTGTGATAGTGTGGCAGGCAATCTGACACTAGCTGATGCTGGCTGGGAGGGACAGTAACTGACAGCGACATCATTAGTGACACTAATACAGATATCAGTGCTAAAACTGTACACTGTCATTGTACTAAAGACACTGACTGGGAAAGGGTTACCATCCAGGTGCAATCGAGGGGTTAATTGCGTGCCTATTCTTGTGTAGTGTGTGTAATATGTGCTGCTTTTACTATAGTATATGGATGTTTTTTGCTCCCTGTACACAACATTCTGTGTTTTGTAAACAGAACTCTGTGTGTGATTGGACACAGCCGATCATCTGACTTCAGCCAAAATCATTGGCTGAAATCAGCTGCTAGAGGGAGCACTCAGAAGAGGGCAGTCACATATAGAAATGTGACTGTGCCTGCCCGTTAAGTCCAGATTCAATTTCATTCTGACTCTTGTGTAAAAAAAATCCAACACATTTTGGGGATTTAACAGGCCCTCCTTCATCAGAGCCTGGCAGTGCCAAACAAAATGTACATTGGACCATCAAAAAACTGCAGTGATCCTAAACAGGGAACTAGTTTGATAATTGCCTTAGATGCTGATTAATGGACAGTTTGAGGTGGAACCTGGTGGAATCCGCACTGAAACATGGCTTCAAGCAGCAGATTCTTCTTCTCCCGCAGCACTTTCCTATTGAGGCCTCCTCAGACCAGACCCAGTGGTCGGAAAGGTGGTGGAGCTGGTTTGCTTCTATCCCCACTGAGCACCTTTCAAGTCCTCCCTGACCCTCCCTCTCTATCCTTCTCTTCTTTCGAGACTCACTGCATCCGGCTGTTTTCTCCCATTTCTCTGAGGATTACAGTGATCCTGGACCGGTGTCCCGCTTTCTTGATGATTTCTCCGTCCTGGCTACCCTACTTTCTCTCCTATGAACTACCCACTATCATTCTCGGAGATTTTAACATCCCTATTAATGTCAACAACCCGGCTACATCCCAACTCTTCAGCATAACCTCTGTCAGGGATCCAGGTATGACCAGAGATGTGTGGACTGACACAAGGAAATAGCAGGCTTCAGAAATGATGAAATAATCATAATATTTATTATGAGCTGCACAAAATAAACAAACGCAGTGCAAAACAAAACAAACCTTAAACTAATACTAATATGTAAAAGTGCAGTCAGGGCTGGAGAGGTGGAGTGGTCAGGCAGGCCGGGTCAAGAACAATCGGGCAGAAAGGTACAACAGGAGCAGGCAGGAGAATGGTCAGGAATAGCTGGGGTCAGTGCAGGCGGAGTTCTAGCAGAGTCACAGTCAAGCAGGAGAGTTGAGCAGGCAGGAGACAGGAAACAGGATCCGGACAACAGGGCACATGGGAAACAAACACCAAGGCGCTGATTGCAGGCCTGGATCTGCTTAAATATACCTCCTGCAATCAGCCTCAGGTGATGGCTAGATTGCAGGAGTGAGATCCTGGCTGCTGAAAGCACCCGCCGGCAAGCATTGGTACTGCAGCCCACACGGCAAGTGAACCCCAGCACCACCAGTGGTGAGTCCATTCCTGACAACCTCATCTTTTGCAATAGCACAGTGCATACAGTCCTCCACTCACTCTGATGGGAATACATTAGACCTTGTTTTCTCCCATCTTTGCACTCCCTAAAACCTCACAAACACCCCCTTTCCTCTCTCTGATCACAATCTCACCACCTTCACAGTGTCCTTGTCTTCAAACACCTATCCCTCCAGCAGCAAACAATTACCCGCAGCAACCTTCACAACTTGAACCCTGCTTCTTTCCACTCTGCAACTGACCAACTCTATGACAAAATCTCTCCCCTGTCCTGCCCTGACCTGGCCACTGCTGTCTACAGTTCACTTTCATCCACATTAGACTCACTTGCTCCTCTAACAACACGAAGCATCAGGCCCCGACCATTACAACCTTTGCAAACTGACAACACCAGAAAACTTAAACGACATAGTCGTACATCTTCAATCTCTCCCTCTCTAACGGTGCCTTCCCCTCCCCTCTAAAGCATGCACACATCACTCCCATACTTAAAAAGCCCTCCCTGGACCCCACCAACCTGAACAACTTAAGACCCTTCTCTCTGCTCCCGTTTACCTCGAAACTCCTAGAATGCTTAGTCTACAATCGCCTGAGCTCCTACCTCACTGACAACAACCTTCTTGACCCTTTACAGTCTGGGTTTCGCTCACTCCACTCCACTGAAACTGCCCTACTAAAACTCACTAATGATCTACTAACAGTTAAAACCAATGGTCACTACTCCGTACTCTTACTACTAGACCTCTCTGCGGCTTTTGATACTGTTGACCATCCCCTCCTCCTCAAAAATCTCCACTCTCTTGGCCTCAGAGACTCTGCTCCCTCCTGGTTCTCCTCCTACCGATCGCAGCTCTCCTTCAGCATTACTTCTAACTCTGGCTCCTCCTCTTCACTTCCACTTTCTGTAGGGGTCCCTCAAGGTTCCGTCCTTGGGCCCCTACTCTTCTCCATCTACACCTTCTCCCTTGGTCACTTGATAAACTCCCATGGCTTTAAGTACCATCTCTATGCACATGACACACAAATCTATCTTTCTACTCCTCACCTTACCCCTTCAGTCTCCTCTCGCATTACTAACCCACTAAGTGACATATCGGCATGGATGTCACTCCACTTCCTCAAACTCAATCTTTCCAGAACTGAGCTCATACTATTCCCTCCAGCCCGTGCCCCCTCCTCTGACTTCTCCATCAAGATCAATAACACAATCATCAGTCCCTCCCCTCATGTCAGGGTACTAGGTGTAATCCTAGACCCCCATCTGTCCTTTCAGTCCCAATTCCAATCACTGTCCAAATCTTGTAGACTTCACCTCCGCAACATCTCCAAGATACGCTCGTTCCTAACCTCGGAAACCACTAAGCAACTTATTTACTCCCTTGTTATATCTCACCTTGACTATTGTAACTCCCTCCTCATTGGCCTACCTCATCGCAGGCTATTCCCTCTTTAGTCTATCATGAATGCTGCTGCCAGACTCATCCACCTTACTAACCATTCTGTATCAGCCATCCCTTTCTGCCAATCCCTCCACTGGCTTCCCATTGCCCAACGGATAAAATTCAAAACATTAACAAGAACGTATAAAGCCATTTATAACTCTGCCCCAAATCACATCACCAATCTTGTCTCTAAATATCACCCAAACCGTACTCTGTGCTCCTCACAAGACCTCTTACGCTCTAGCTCCCTTGTCTCCTCCTCCCATGCTCATCTCCAGGACTTCTCCAGAGCTTCCTCCATCCTCTGGAACTCTCTACCCCAATTTATCAGACTATCGCCTACTCTGCTCACTTTTAGGTGATCTCTGAAAACCTATATCTTCAGGGAAGCCTATCTTGCCCTCAGCTAATAATGGAATCTTCTACTCTTCCAACCAGTCCATCCCCCACAGTTACTACCTTTTGTACAACTAGCCCCTCCCTCCTAGATTGTAAGCTCCAAGGAGCAGGGCCCTCCTAACCCTCTTGTATTGAACTGTATTGTTGCTGTATTGTCTCCCGTTATATTGTAAAGTGCTGAGCAAACTGTTGGTTCTATATAAATTCTGTATAATAATAATAATAATAATAATAATAAATTCCCCTTTCCAAATGTTTTCTTTTATCTGAGCTGAGAGGTGATAACCTAGCGGTGATATTTTACAAGGCAATGCCTCCTTTAGACACGTTTCAGGAACTGCTAAATTATTAATAGACGAATTAGGTGTTGTAGATTGTACCAAAGGCAAAGTATTGCTCACAAACTTTCCTATAGAATTATTGATGGGAAAAATATCCCTTGAATTGGAATTACCTAACGCACTTGACCAAACAGCCGCATAATTAGTATCAGTATTAACAGAAGCAGGAATATTGTTAACTATACGGGCAGCATGGTGGCTAAGTGGTTAGCACTTTTGTCTGGCAATACTGGGGTCGTTGGTTCGAATCCCAGCCACAGCACCACCTGCCTGGAGTTTGCATGTTCTCCCTGTGCCTGTGTGGGTTTCCTCTTGGTACTCCGGTTTCCTCCCACACTCCAAAGACATGCTGGTAGGTTAACTGGCTCCTGTCTAAATTGTCCCTAGTATGTGTATGTATGAATGTAAGTGAGGGACTTTAGATTGTACGCCCCTTGAGGGTTAGGGACTGATGTGAATGTACAATGTATATGTAAAGCGCTGTGTAAATTGACGGCACTATCAGGGGTGGACTGACCATTTGGAAACTAGGGCAATGCCCGAGGGCACAGGGTCAGTAGGGAGCCCCATAAGATGCCCCAGGTGCTTTTTTCATAGGCTTTTTTGAGTTTGGGCAAGGACACAGGGCCCCATGATCCCCTAATGCCTGGGGGCCCCATGAGTTGTCAGTCCGCCCCTGGGCACTATATAAGTACCTGAAAGAAATAAATAAATCAGCACAGTGGCTAAATGGTTAGCACGTCCGCCTGGCAGTACTTGGGTTGTTGGTTCGAATCCCAGCCATGACACCACCTGCCTGGAGTTTGCATATTCTCCCTGTGCCTGTGTGGGTTTCTTCTGGGTACTCTGGTTTCCTCCCACACTCCAAAGACATGCTGGTAGGTGAATTGGTTCCTGTCCAAATTGGCCCTAGTATGTGTATGTATGAATGTGAGTTAGCTTAGATTGTACTCCCCTTGAGGGTTAGGGACTGATGTGAATGTACAATATATATGTAAAGTGCTGTGTAAATTGACGGCGCTATATAAGTACCTGAAATAAATAAATACATTTTTTTAAAAGAATCCAAAATGCAATAAATCTGTTAACTCATCACTAGATGACTCTGTCTCAATGGCTTGTTCCATAGGAGCCCTGTGCTGACCATTTCTCCCCCCGCTGGTTATGGCCGGGATAACACACACAGGCTCTTCCACTGTGTCAGTCACCTGACCTTCCCACCCCAAGGAAAGCAGAGTCAGTTGCCTAGCAACCTCTTCAGCAGCCGCTGCCTCCACAGCCACCTCATGTGAAGCTGACTGTTGGGCCCTCCTACCTGACCTTCTGGGCGGTGATGGGGACAGCCCCTCCTCTTCTCACAGGGATTTACTCTGCTGTGTCCCACACTTGATGCCGCCTCTTCCTGCTGCTCCAGACTGGCCTCCTGGTGACCCGGGGAAGGATTTGAACACAGCAGCGGGCCGCGCTGGTTCTGTTGGAGATTCTGGGGACTCCTAGCTGCTGGTCTCCCTCTGTCCCAACAACAGTCATTTATTTCAGGTACTTATATAGCGCCATCAATTTACACAGCACTTCACATATATATTGTACATTCACATCAGTCCATAACCCTCAAGGGGTGTACAATCTAAGGGTTTACATTCATACATTCACATACTAGAGCCAATTAACCTACCAGCATGGCTTTGGAGTGTGAGAGGAAACCAGAGTACCCGGAGGAAACCCACACAGGGAGAACATGCAAACTCCATGCAGGTGGTGCTGTGGTTGGGATTTGAACCAGCAACCCTAGTACTGCCAGGCGGAAGTGCTAACCATTTAGCCCCTGTGCTGCACGACATCCTGCTGAGTCTTCAGGCTTGTCTTCCGCTGTCTCCTCCACTTGCTCCTGCCGCTCCTCATCCTCTTCAGCCATCTATAGGTATTTTTTGAGCCATTCTTCTCCTCCTCTGGTGCCCGCTCGCTCCAATACTCTCCTCATCGGTGTCTTCATGGTCAGGTGCAGGTTCCCTGGAGCTCATGCGCTGACACGGACCAGTTGGCAATCTCCTGCCGATGAAGCGCCTTTATATAATGAGCCCCACTTTCTACAACTTTTCACTAGTCATGTGACCTTCTGGAATTTTCTCCCAGGTCACGTGCTACTTGTTTTCCCGCCCAAACTCTCTTTAAAATTTAAAGGCACAGTAACCTTATATATTTTTTTTTTAACCGCCTCCAGCCCACCATATAAGGTAATGACGGGCAAAAGGCGGTTCTCTTGTTCTGGGAGGACGTCATGTGATGTCCTCCCATTCTAACCGCGCATGCGCGGCTCAGGGAGCGCGCAGCGCAGCGATCGATGTGCTGTGTCCCTCGGACACAGAAGATCACCGATCAACGTAAAGAGCCAAAGATGTCGGCTCGGTCATGTGATCAGCTGTGTCCAATCACAGCTGATCACATGTAAATAGGGAAATGCCGGTTATCAGCATTTCTCTCCTCACGAGCTGTCACGCTGACAGAGGAGAGGAGAGCCGGTAATCGGCTTTACTCAGAGGGGACATGTACACTGATCATCAGAGCATTGATGATGAGTGTGCCCTGATGATCAGTGTAGCCCCAGCAGTGCCACCTGTCAGTGTCCATCAATGCCAGCTGGCAGTGCTCATCAGTGCCACATCAAAGCCACATAGTGCCTACCAGTGCACATCAATGCCACATATCAGTGCCCATCTGAGCTGCCTCTCAGTGTTACCTATCAGTGCCACCTATCAGTGCCAGTCAGTGCTACCTATCAGTGCCGCCTATCAGTGCCAGTCAGTGGCGCCTATCAGTGCCATATATGAGTGCAGCCTTTCAGTGCCCATCAGTGATGCCTGCCAATGCCCATCAGTGCCACCTACCAGTTCCTCCTCATCAGTGTCCATCAGTGCAGCCTAATTGGCGCACATCAGTGAAGGAGAAAAATTACTTATTTACAAAATTTTATAACAAAAATTAAGAATAAACGTTAAAAAAAAAATTGTGGTTTTTGTTTTTTTTAGCAAAAAATAAAAAACCTGGAGCTGATTATCAATAATAAAAGGTGCAGCACTAAACCCTAAATATATACATAAATAAAAATACAATAAATATATATATATATATATACACACCGTATTTTCCGGCGTATAAGACGACCCCCTACTTTTCCTGTTTAAAATGTAGTGTTTGGGCTATACTCGCCGTATAAGACTACCCCTCTTCCAGTGCACACCAGTGGGAAGAATTGTGCCCCATCATTGGTATCAGTGGCAGGAATAGTGCCCCATCATTAGTATCAGTGGCAGGAATAGTGCCCCATCATTGGTGTCAGTGGGAGGAATAGTGTCCCATCATTGGTGTCAGTGGGAGGAATAGTGCCCCATCATTGGTATCAGTGGGAGGAATGGTGCCCCATCATTGGTGTCAGTGGGAGGAATAGTGCCCCATCATTGGTGTCAGTGGGAGGAATAGTGCCCCATCATTGGTGTCAGTGGGAGGAATAGTGCCCCATCATTGGTATCAGTGGGAGGAATAGTGCCCCATCGTTGGTATCAGTGGCAGGAATAGTGCCCCATCGTTGGTATCAGTGGCAGGAATAGTGCCCCATCATTGGTATCAGTGGCAGGAATAGTGCCCCATCGTTGGTATCAGTGGGAGGAATAGTGTCCCATCGTTAGTATCATTGGGGGGAATAGCACCCCATCATTGGTGTCAGTGGAATAGTGCCCCATCTTTGGTGTCAGTGGGAGGAATAGTATCCCATCATTGGTGTCAGTGGGAGGAATAGTGCCCCATCATTGGTATCAGTGGGAGGAATAGTGCCCCATCATTGGTATCAGTGGCAGGAATAGTGCCCCATCGTTGGTATCAGTGGGAGGAATAGTGTCCCATCATTAGTATCATTGGGGGGAATAGCACCCCATCATTGGTGTCAGTGGAATAGTGCCCCATCTTTGGTGTCAGTGGGAGGAATAGTATCCCATCATTGGTGTCAGTGGGGGGGGAGGAATAGTGCCCCATCGTTGGTGTCAGTGGGGGGGGGGGAGGAATAGTGTCCCATCATTGTGTCAGTGGGGGGTGGAATAGTGCCCCATCATTGGTGTCAGTGGGGGGTGGAATAGTGCCCCATCATTGGTGTCGGTGGGGGGGAGGAATAGTGCCCAATCGTTGGTGTCAGTGGGGGGGGAGGAGTAGTGCCCCATCGTTGGTGTCAGTGGGAGGAATAGTGCCCCATCGTTGGTGTCACTGGGAGGAATAGTGCCCCATCGTTGGTGTCAGTGGGAGGCATAGTGCCCCATCATTGGTATCAGTGGGAGGAATAGTGCCCCATCATTGGTATCAGTGGGAGGAATAGTGCCCCATCATTGGTATCAGTGGCAGGAATAGTGCCCCATCATTGGTATCAGTGGCAGGAATAGTGCCCCATCATTAGTATCAGTGGCAGGAATAGTGCCCCATCATTGGTGTCAGTGGGAGGAATAGTGTCCCATCATTGGTGTCAGTGGGAGGAATAGTGCCCCATCATTGGTATCAGTGGGAGGAATAGTGCCCCATCATTGGTGTCAGTGGGAGGAATAGTGCCCCATCATTGGTGTCAGTGGGAGGAATAGTGCCCCATCATTGGTGTCAGTGGGAGGAATAGTGCCCCATCATTGGTATCAGTGGGAGGAATAGTGCCCCATCGTTGGTATCAGTGGCAGGAATAGTGCCCCATCGTTGGTATCAGTGGGAGGAATAGTGTCCCATCATTAGTATCATTGGGGGGAATAGCACCCCATCATTGGTGTCAGTGGAATAGTGCCCCATCTTTGGTGTCAGTGGGAGGAATAGTATCCCATCATTGGTGTCAGTGGGGGGAGGGAGGAATAGTGCCCCATCGTTGGTGTCAGTGGGGGGGGGAGGAATAGTGTCCCATCATTGTGTCAGTGGGGGGTGGAATAGTGCCCAATCATTGGTGTCAGTGGGGGGTGGAATAGTGCCCCATCATTGGTGTCAGTGGGGGGGTGGGGGGGAGGAATAGTGCCCAATCGTTGGTGTCAGTGGGGGGAGAGGAATAGTGCCCCATCGTTGGTGTCAGTGGGAGGAATAGTGCCCCATCGTTGGTGTCAGTGGGAGGAATAGTGCCCCATCGTTGGTGTCACTGGGAGGAATAGTGCCCCATCGTTGGTGTCAGTGGGAGGAATAGTGCCCCATCATTGGTATCAGTGGGAGGAATAGTGCCCCATCATTGGTATCAGTGGGAGGAATAGTGCCCCATCGTTGGTATCAGTGGGAGGAATAGTGTCCCATCATTAGTATCATTGGGGGGAATAGCACCCCATCATTGGTGTCAGTGGAATAGTGCCCCATCTTTGGTGTCAGTGGGAGGAATAGTATCCCATCATTGGTGTCAGTGGGGGGGAGGAATAGTGCCCCATCGTTGGTGTCGGGGGGAGGAATAGTGTCCCATCATTGTGTCAGTGGGGGGTGGAATAGTGCCCCATCATTGGTGTCAGTGGGGGGTGGAATAGTGCCCCATCATTGGTGTCAGTGGGGGGGTGGGGGGGGAGGAATAGTGCCCAATCGTTGGTGTCAGTGGGGGGGGGGAGGAATAGTGCCCCATCGTTGGTGTCAGTGGGAGGAATAGTGCCCCATCGTTGGTGTCAGTGGGAGGAATAGTGCCCCATCGTTGGTGTCACTGGGAGGAATAGTGCCCCATCGTTGGTGTCAGTGGGAGGAATAGTGCCCCAGCATTGGTATCAGTGACACCAACGATGGGGCACTATTCCTCCCACTGACACTTGCTGACCCCTGTTCCAGTACGGTGCTGCTGCAGCCAGCATATGTGGTTGCAGCAGCACCTAAGCACGGCACACTTACCTGCATCTCCACTCGATTTTTGCGGGGCCGCTCAGCTCCGCCTCCTCGCCGGTGATTGGCCGCCTGTGTGCCTTTTCTGAGCTACAGTTCTGGCGGCCAATCACGGTGAGGAGGCGGAGCCGAGCAGCCACGCGAACATCCAGTGGATGAACCGAAGGAAGGAGCAGCCGCGCTTCCTGGACCGGATCGTCGTGGGACCGGAGCCAGGTAAGAGACAGGAGCCCCTGCCCAGCCCTGTACTTAGTTTCCCTTCTGTTGGGAATGTCAGCATGCCGTTACCGGCGTATAAGACGACCCCTGACTTTTGGGAAGATTTTCAAGGGGTAAAAAGTCGTCTTATACGCCGGAAAATACTATATATATATATATATATATATATATATAATAAATCAGTGATCTAAAAATCACTGGGTTTTTTTGCAATAAAATTCATAAAAGTGTATTTTTTCCCCCCAAAAAATTGTGTTTGACATATTGCTGAGCAAATACTGTGTGAGGTAAAAAATGACAACAGCCACCATTTTATTTTCTAGAGTCTTTGCTAAAAAATATATATAATGTTTGAAGGCTCTGAGTAATTTTATAGCAAATAAATGATGATTTTTACATGTCTGAGAGAAATGGCAGGATTGGCCAGGGTGGGAAGTAATTTAAATTGTGCACATCTGAGAAACATTTTTTTTTTTTATTTGAATGTATTTCATTTAAATGTATTTTTTGCACTTTTTAAACGTTCTTTTTACATTCAACTTTATTGCTATCACAATAAAAACAGGTTATGACTAGAGATGTATACATCCAGGAAAGGGAAATCCGAAAACACAAAGACAGGAGAGGATGACATCTGATTGGTAGAGGTGAGAGGTTGGCTGCCATGTTTATTTCCAGGTCAGCTCTCTGGAGTGGGGGGGTCACTGGAAAGGCCATATTGTTTTTGGATCAGACACCAGGACCGAAGACCTGGTCAGACCCCCTGCTCCACCTACTCCCTTCCCCGATACTGCCCACATCCCTATACCCATACCTTCACTGAACACCTTTCACCCCGCCTCCAAGAGACCTTGGGTAACGCCCCCTTCACCACCCCACCTCCGCCTACATTCTACAGACAACACATGGCCACCCTGCCCTCCAAGGACCAATAGGAGAGCGTGGTGGGCGGGGAGTGGGTTGCAGGGCTTTGTATTGGTGGCTATATGGCCGGGATCCAGTCCATCATGGGAGCGCTCTGAGGCTGGATTGGAGGTGTGTGCTGGAGGGGTGTCCGGAGGGCACATCTTGTATACATGTGTGTATATTTTCATTGTATAATATATATCTGCATCATGTAATATTTCATGAATGGCATGAATGGAAAGCTTTTTTCAAAATGGTGGGCTGCTTCACTAGTTGCTATGGAAGGTACATTCCTAGCAACCAATTGTACCCCGCCCCCCTGCCAAGCTCGTCTCTGCCTCCTGTTTGCCCAGCTACAGGGACACCGGATGTTTGCTGTATAGGGGGTCACTGATGGCGACATTGATGTGAAGAGGTCTGACATGGAGGAAAGGGATTCTGATGAGGATAGATACAAGGACTCTGATGGGGTCACTGATATAAGGGGGACTCTGATGGGAACACTGATGTAAGGGGGGACTCTGATAGTATCACTAATTTAAGGAGGACTCTGATGGGGACACTGGTTTATAGGGGGACTCTGATGGGGTTATTGATGTAATGAGGACTCTGATGGGGTCACTGATATAAGGGAGGGACTCTGATGGGGACACTGATATAATGGGGACTCTGATGGGGGCACTGATATAAGAGTAGGTCTTGGATGGGGTCACTGATATAAGGGGGGGGGGGGCTCTGATGGGGACACTGATATAAGGAATACTCTGATGGGGTTACTGATGTAATGAGGACTCTGATGGGGATACTGAAAAGTGGGGGAATGGGATGGGTTCGCTAATATAAGGAGGACTCTGATGGGGACACTGATAAAAGGGTGGGTCTCGGATGGGGTCACTGATGTAAGGGGGGACTCTGATGGTATCACTGATTTAATGAGGACTCTGATGGGGTCATTGATATAAAGGAGGGACTCTGGTGGGGACACTGATATAAGGGGGACTCTGATGAGGACATTGATATAAGGGGGGTTACTCTGATGGGGTCACTAATATAAGGAGGACTCTGATGGGGGCATTAATGTAAGGAGGACTCTGATGGGGGCACTAATGTAAGGAGGATTCTGATGGGGTCACTGATATAAGGGGATCATAATAATACTGTATAATGGGGGACTATGATGGGGACACTGATGTAAGGAGGATTCTGATGGGGTCACTGATATAAAGGAGAGACTCTGATGGGGAAACTGATATAAGGGGGACTCTGATGGGGGCGCTAATGTAAGGAGGACTCTGATGGGGGCGCTAATGTAAGGAGGACTCTGATGGCACTAATGTAAGGAGGATTCTGATGGGGTCACTGATGTAATGAGGACTCTGATGGGGTCACTGCTATAATGGGGGACTCTGATGGGGACACTGATATAAGGAGGACTCTGATGGTGTTACTGATTTAATGAGGACTCTGATGGGGACACTGATGTAAGGAGTACTCTGATGGGGTTACTGATGTAATGAGGACTCTGATGGGGATACGGATATAAGTGCGGGAATGGGGAATATAAAGTGATATAAGGTTTAGTCTGATGGGGACAGTGATTTAAGGGGGGGGGGGCTCTGATGTAGACACTGATATAAGGAAAACTCTGATGGGGATACTGATGTAAGGAGGACTCTGATGGGGACACTGATATAAGGAGGGGGGTTCTGATGGGACACTGATAAAAGGGGGGAGTCTCTGATGGGGTCCGAGTTCTGCTTCGCCTTGGTATTGAGAGCCGGTCTTTTCTGCTGGGTTTCTGGCTTTGGGCCCCAGATGACTTGCGGCCCTTCTGGCCCCTGTGAGTCCCGGCTCCTGCAGCCTCTTGTCATGTGACATGGATCTCCCAGCAGGCTGTAGGAGGAGACACTACGTCACTTAGGTGAAATTGGCGTGTGGGCGGGACCACCCCACCAGTGCACAGGAGACCTCCTCCCTCTCCGGTGTGCACACCCACTAATGTTCGGGACGGGGCGGGGCTGCGGTCATGCGAATTCAGCATTAATGCAGCACCCGGAGTTAGAAGCGTGTCTCACGCTTGGTGCGCCCACCACACGGTGGTTATACTGACACACATAGCTCAGGCATGGTTCAGTCCACAGCAACTATTTGACAACGTTGAATTTAGTGCATGTAGACAGGAAGCGGCTGAAAGAGGCTGCAGGTGATGAGCAGCATTGAGATTCCATGATAACTGAATTATGGTCAGCTTGCCTCGCATATAACATTATTGGTATATTCTTCCTTGCAGAGCTCCAAGAATGGTCACCACCATAGAGGTGCCTGGTGATGGAGAAGACACCAATGTGACCAATGAAGAAGTGATTAAGGAGGAGGAACCTGTGGAGCCGGTATTGTTCACTCTGCATGGAACCCTTCAGTTGTGCTGAGAGTAATCGTGTCCTAAAGATTCGATGGCTGACCCGTTTGCAAGCTCAGAGTACACCTGCAACTCATAAAGTGTTTCCAAAGCCATTTTTTTCTCTTTTGGGTCTCATTGGGGCAATTTTCCTTCACTTCCTGTCCAAGAGACACAACAGGAAGTGAGAACAATCCTTCCAAAGTAATGGTGACATTTATCACTTCAACAGGTGTCCCCCCTACCAATGAATACACCTTTTCAAGTGACAAATGACACCCTTTGGAGAGATCTTCTCACTGCCTGTTGTGTCTCTTGGACAGAAAGTGAAGGGAAATTGTCCCAATGAGACACCAAAGAAAAACATATTTGGCTTTGGTTCAAGTGACAAGCGGTACCATTACTACCCTCTATTGCTAATCTGATTACTGCTCAAAATTTTGGATTTTCTCTCATTTTCAGTCCCATAGAGAATGGTCCCCCCCCCCAGGGCTATTCTAGAGCGTGACTCTGCCTTGTGAGAACACAGACAATGAAACCCAACAGAGGTTCTAATCCCTCACCGATCTATCCAAAGCTGAATAAATATGGGTTTTCATTCCTTGAAGATCTGTAGGACGGCTCTCACTCTCGTTGACCATTTCTCATCTTTGTACAAATACATTACCATTTTTTTTATAATTAGAGATGAGGTTGTGTTGAGTAAATAGATACCCAACATGTCAGACCTAAAAATGTTGTGTGTGTGAAATGGCAGCAAACTTTGCTCTATTTTTCATAGATGATGCTTTAAAAGCACCTTACAGGTCATCAGCTTAGAGATAATTGTGAATGATTGCTCTCACTGCGCTGTGTGCGGCAATATCTTACATGTGAAGCAATGTTTTTTTACGCTCCCAACATGTGTGTTTATATTCCTATGTGCGCGGATTTGGTGGCGGGGGGGCTCAAAGTTTTTTTTGAAGGGGTGTTAAGTACTTGGGTGTAACATTTTTTTTCTTTAGCCAAAACTTTATTTATATCATAGAGGACAAAAAGACCTCATGCACACTGGGGCTTTTTAGTGGTATTTTTAGTGAATTCAATTCTGAGTTATAGTTATTATTGCAAAATGTATGGGAAAAAGATTTATGACTTTTTTTTAATGTTTACTGTGCTATGTTTTCATGATAGCATTTCAAATACAGAATTGTGGACAGACTTGGGTTTCAGAATTACTGCTAACATTTTTTTTTTTTATATTTATATGACACTAATATACACTGTATGACTGAAGCCTCATTCACACCATGTGCAGTTTTTCTGCATGCGTTCTGCATGAGCACAAAGAAAACAATTGTTCTCTATGTACCCTGTTCACACCACAACACTGGTATCATGTGCACATTTTTTTATACGCAGGAATGTGCAACGTGTATACAGTTTTTTGCAAGGAAAACTCCTGATGCAACATCAATGTTGAGGTGTGAACAGGGCATATAGAAAACAATTGTTTTCCTTGTGATCTCGCAGAGAAATTATATTACATATACTATATTGCCAAAAGTATTGGGAAACCCCTCCAAATCATTGGATTCAGGTGTTCCTATCACCTCCATGGCCACAGGCACGTAGGCATGCAGACTGCTTCTACAAACATTTGTGAAAGAATGGGTCTCTCTCAGGAGCTCAGTGAATTGAAGAGTGGTACCGTGACAGGTTGCCACCTGTGCAATAAGTCCATCCGTGACATTTCCTGGCTACTAAATATTCCACGCTCAACTGTTAGTGGATTATAACAAAGTGGAAGCAACTGGGAACAACAGCAACTCAGCCAAAAGGTGGTAGGCCACATAAAATGACAGAGCAGGGTCAGTGCATGCTGAAGCGCACAGTGCGCAGAAGTCACCAATTGTCTGCAGAGTCAATAGCTAAAGACCTCCAAACTTGGTGTGGCCTTCAGATTAGCACAACAAAAGTATGTAGAGAGCTTCATGGAATGGATTTCCATTGCTGAGCAGCTGCATCCAAGCCCTACATCACCAAGTGCAATGCAAAGCGTCGGATGCAGTGGTTTAAAGCACACCGCCACTGGACTCTAGAGCAGTGGAGACGTGTTCTCTGGAGTGATGAATGACGCTTTTCTGTCTGGCAATCTGATGGATGTCTCTGGGCTTGGTGGTTGCCAGGAGAACAGTACTTGCCTGACTGCATTGTGCCAAGTGTAAAGTTTGGTGGAGGGGGGATAATGTGGGGTTGTTTTTCAGTGGTTGGGCTTGGCCCCTTAGTTCCAGTGAAGGGAACTCTTAAGGCATCAGCATACCAAGACATTTTGGACAATTTCATGCTCACAACTTTGTGGGAACAGTTTGGTGATGGCCCCTTCCTGTTCCAACATGACTGCGCACCAGTGCACAAAGCAAGGTCCATAAAGACATGGATGAGTGAGTTTGGGGTGAAGGAACTTGATTGGCCTGCACAGAGTCCTGACTTCAACCCGATAGAACACCTTTGGGATGAATTATAGCCGAGACTTCCAGCCAGGCCTTCTCATTCGACATCAGTGCCTGACCTCACAAATGTGCTTCTGGAAGAATGGTCAAACATTTCCATAGACACCCTCCTAAACCTTGTGAACAACCTTCCCAGAAGAGTTGAAGCTGTTAGAGCTGCAAAGGGTGGGCCAACGCATTATTGAACCCTACTAAGCCCAGGATGCCATTTAAGTTCCTTTGTGTATAAAGGCAGGCCAACCAATACTTTTGGCAATATAGTGAATTTATGCACAGAAATAAAATTGACGTGACAGCAGTGTTGAACACTGACGTAAACTTGTGTCTCTGCAAGTGCAATCTGTGCATTTTTTCCACCAGTTTTTATGAACGCATGGTGTGAATGAGGCCTAAAGGTTTGTTCATTAGACCCGGTGCCAGGACAATGCCATCCAGTGCCTAGGGTTGAAGATGCCAAAATGCGCCCCTTCAAATGTGGGTGCCCCCATTCGTCTTCTGCAACTGGAATCTATGATACTGGCATTACAGCGCCACTTCTGCCTGCCTGACAGTTGCAAGGTGTAAAAAAAAATATTTAGGGTGTGTAAGTAGGTGGAGTTCGGCCTCCTTGCACAGGTGGCACTATTTGGTGCTACCATGCAGAGAAAGCAGAGGACAGGGGGAACTCATGTTCCTCTGAGGCCTGTGTAGGTGTCATCAGGAGAACAGATGTCCGATTGGACTCTGCTGCCCTAGATGGCTTATGCAGCCATTTTTACTGCGGACAACGCTAATATATAATACCGCGCCCCTTTAGTTGCCGCGCATTTACGAAGTGGCTAGGTCGCGGACAGAGACAGGAACCTGCTGGTCAGGTTGCATTATTTCTAATGCAAGGAAAGGTTCCATTGGAGGAGGGACAGATAAGGACTGCTCTACAGTGTCGCCAGCCAGGAGTCCTTCTGCATCCAAGTGCCTTGTTGGCAGACTGCCTTCCAGCCGCCTCCTCTGACAGATGTTATCGCCATCATACGTTGTTTCTGGATAGGCTCTGCAAACTCTCAGTAAATGCTGCCAATCCAGTTCAGCTGTGTTACACAGACTCCGTTTCCACCTTGCTGGAATTTTACGTGAATACACTTTATTGCAATCCTCAGTCTCCGTGTGCATTCTTTACTCTCTGGGTACTGACCGCATGCTCATGGGTGGCCAGCTGGTCTGCAGCACCAGATACCTGGATCTAACCATACATTGCACCGCTTGAACTGTGCCACTGGTGCCACAAAAATACATGTTAATCACTATTCAACAAAGGAGCTCACGATGTAATAAACGTATGTAGCGCACCCCTAAAGAACTGCTGGTGAATTTGGTCTTATTTCTCCTTAGTGCACACACAGCCAGGCACACAGCATTTTCTGCACTCTTCCACTGGCTCCAAAAAACAGTCTAAGGGTTCCTTTTGGGGTTTTTATTCAGAACAATGAACTTGGATAGGGTTAGGGAGCATGGGATACCCCGGTAAACTGCACTGTAGTGAACTGAACAATTTGAGGACTCTTCACCTCTGCCTGCACAGTGCAAACCAAGGAATGTTCCACAGGATCTCAATGCTGATGGTAACCTGTACTCCTTCTAGAGTTAAGGTACACACTATCACTGCTCTTCAGCACTGGGGTCATCTACTCACTCAGCCACAGGATCATCGGTTGCCTTCTGTCCATATCCACCAGTGTCTTCCTAGTGACGGAGATGTAGACTTACACCATCATAGTACAGCTTCCCCACCCACTTCCTCCTGGTTTTCTCCAGTGAGTGTCTCCAGACCCAACTCTATCTCAAACTAAGCCTTGCTGGGACCTCCGTGTCTTCCTTGTGCAGGACTACATCCAGAAACACTACCCTGATGCTCAGGCCTCAGACTATTTATATTTGTATATTTATTGCTTTCCACTACCTGCTGGGCACTCCTTCCCAAAGATTGGCTGGAGTTCCATTCAGGCTGCATGCCCTGTCCTTCTGCCCACTTTGATTGTAGAAGACAGGGGGAAGTAACAGCAGTAGTCTGTAAAACACTGTCAGGACCTAGATTTGGACTTAGGATGTCTGCTGTATCTGGTAGTAACTCTTCTTGCTCAGCCACCTGAAATGCTGGACAGCTCCCTGGACAATTTCTTGAACAACCCTGCCTTGAACCTTTTTTGTCTTGAACCTTGCACTCCTTGCTATTCTATGAACTTCTTGATCTCTGCAGTTCCTGTTTGTCTGATTATTGTGCTCCCTCCAGCCAGTATCTCGCTCTTGTCTCTCCTGCTGCCATTCATATCTTTACTTCTACTCGTTACCGACCCTTGGCTTGTTCCTCAACTACACTATTGCTTGATCCCAGCCTGCAACCATTGATTACTGTCCTTTGGCTTGTTTACTGACTACGCTTCTGCTTATACCTACACGCTACATCTACTTTCAGACCCTGGCTTGCTCACCTCCTGGTGGGACAATCCTAAAGACCGAGATCTGGATCTGGTACTAACACACAGCTAAACCCATTTCCACCATCAGGAGCTCTGGTGAATACTGGTTAGTACTTAGACTCTGCACCTCGGGTGAGCCTGTGCCATATGCCAGGGTGGCCTGTTGGCATACCTATCTTGCTGGTTGGTGGGTGCCTTACTGCTACTATAGCTACTGGCCTTCAAGCCTGACTCCAGATTGTGACAAACACTGAGAAACCCTAACTAATCAACCCCTTGTTCCTGTGATTACAATGGCGCTAACTAAATTTACCAAGCAGCCTACTCTACACTAGGAGATTGCTGTACTCAATACCCTTTGGTTGATATTTGGTGAAAGCCATATAAGCTACCAGCTTGTTTTTGGAAGGAAATGGAAGTATGCAGAAGTCCACACAAACTCAGAGACAACCTACAGATGCCATACTGATAGTAAGCAGTTTCAAATTTGGCTACAAAAAGCAAATTACATTCACATGATCCTCCAATGAATAAATGCAAATATACCTATTGTTTTAAAATATTTCAGAGCCAACTGAATTTTGGTTATTGAGTTCCCTAATAAGCAAATGAGCTTCTACTTTATGTCATGTGAGCCACTGAAGGGTGTAAACTCTAGACTTCCAGTATCTTTAGCTGAATGTTTAAATTTTTCTACATCATAAGGACTCCTAGAGCCGTATGGACCTCCAATGACAGAAAGTGTTTCTTGTTTTGTTTCAAATGCTGCTTTACGCATTAATATACCTCCTTAGACTCCAGTCTGTCGTGACAGTATGGCCACCTGCTGACTTTGCACCTTCCACAGGTAGCATAACTCTTCAATGGGACACAGCAGTTGAATCCAATGCAATTTTACTTCAGCTAACTGTGGTACAGAGGGTTTTTTTTCCAGTCTTGAAAGTATGAAAAAACAATGACTTTCTGTCACTGTGAAGTATTAACACTGACAAACGGAACATTGAAGATACAGCACTAGCTAGTACTAACCAGAATGGGAGGGCAGAAGGAGATGTTGATTCACATAAATAAACAAGTTGTAGTGGCTTTAAAAAGAAAAGAAAGAAAAGGGTCAGAAGATCATGAAGAACATTACATGGAGGCAGAAAAACACAGTAAAAAAAAAAATTTAATGAAAAAAATGCAGGGCCATTAATTAGTGGAGAATAAGCTTTTGTCTTGATGTCCAGCGTTCTCATCCCAAAGTTTGGTGGGAATTGCTGATTGTGACTTAATATGCAGCACCATCTGCTGGTGAAATATGCAACTGGCGGTTCTCCTTTACAACCCTATTTGGCTTACTCAATAAAGCAAAGGAGAACATGCAAAGTATTGCGGAAAAGAGAAATTTATCTTTTGGAGACATGAATTCTGTAAAGGGTACTATGGGTAATGCTGGTTATAAACAGCTTGGTTCTACCCCAATCAGACTGTTAGTGCTTGACAGTGTCTTAATGGGGGATACAGTATAGATAAATATCTCCAAAATGTGTTAATCCCCAAACTCCATGGTATAAAAAAAAATACAGATAAAAAAAAAATAAAGATTGTGTTTTGTTCTGAAGAGCTGGACAAGAAGAACAGCACAGTGGCTAAGTGGTTAGCACTTCTGCCTGGCAGCACTAAGGTTTTCAGTTTGAATCCCAAACATGGCACTACCTGTCTGGGGTTTGCTGTTCTCCCTGTGGCTGCGTGGGTTTCCTCCAGGTAATCCGGTTTCCTCCCACACTCCAAAGACATGCTGGTAGGTTAATTGCTGCTAGTATGTGTATGCATGTGAGTTAGGGACCTTAGAATGTAAGTTCCTTCAGGGTTAGGAGCTGATGTGAATGTGCAAAATACATATGTAAAGTGCTGCGTAAATTGACGACGCTATTTAAGTACCTATGACAAATGAAATGAGTAAAGGATCTCTCAAAACCACAACAGTATTAAAGTCAGTGAAGGGCTTAAGCCTTAAAGTCCAACTGAACCTGAGTGTGCAAAGTCTTATAGTTCATTTTATTTCTACAGCCTGTGTTCTGCCAGCATGTGGCAGGGCTGACTCGCCCGATGCACACAGGGCCTTTGCCCTCCAGAGGATTTACCCCCCTTCCTGACCAGGACATTTTTTGTGATACGGTGCTGCGTTACTTTAACTGACAATTGCGCGGTCTTGCAACGCTGCACCCAAATTAAATTCATGTCCTTTTTCCCCACAAATGGAGCTTTCTTTCGATGGTATTTGATTGCCTCTGTATCTTTGATTTTTTGTAATATAATCAAAAAAACACAAAAAAAATCTAAATAATATATTTAAAAAATATATATTTTTACAAATATATATTTTTGAAATATATTCTTCAGATTTTTTTAACATATAAAAAAGTAATTTTAACATATATTTTTACATATATTTGTAAATGCAATGCAAAAGTGTAGATCTGTATCTTAAAAGACATACAGTATATTTGAAATGTATTTTTAAAAATATTTGTCATATATTTTATAATAAAAACGTATTTCAATAATATATACTGTGTATGTGTATATATATATATATATATATATATATATATATATATATATATATATTGAATATGGCCGAAATATATGGCAATATGTTTGGGAAGAATATTTTTAAAATATATTTCAAATATATTTTTCTTCCATATGGGAAGCCCCCCTAAAGTCTGGAGGACAGTAAGCTGGCCCTTTCTTTAGAAAGTTTGGAGACCCATGTTCTAGAGGATTCTAGAACCATAGTGGAGGAAGAACAGGGCACGCAGCCTGAATATTTATGTGACTCCAGCCAATCCATGTGGAGGTGTGCTCAGAAGGTGGAGAGAGAGCCCATAAATAGTCTGAGGCCTTGGGTTGGAAGGGAGTGGTTGGATGGGCGGAGGGTATTGGAAAAGGTTAGGTAGTTTTAGACTGCGAAATAGTAAGAAATATATCTGTCTGGAGAAAACATAGAAAAAGAAAGAGGGGAAGAGGGAGATGGGAGGAGAAGAAAGGAAGAATGGAAGAGATTCATTTTATGACTTATAATGTTAAAGGTTTAAATAGCTTTGGGAAGAAATTTAGGATTTTTAAGGAAATTCAGCATCGATTCTCTTCAGTGTTTTTTTTAAAGGAGACTCATTTAGAACAAGAAGCAAATGTGAAACTAAATTCCAGATATTATCCAATATGGTACTATGCAGATTCCCCAATTAAACAAGCCAAAGGAGTGGCAATAGATTTCACAACAAATATCAGGTTTAATTTGGAAGACAGTGTGGTAGACCCGGAAGGGAGATATATGTTCCTGAAGGGGAAATTACAGGATTGGGAGTGTACTCTAGCAAATATCTACTGTCCAAATAGGAAATCGGAGGAGTTGCTAAAGAATACGCTGAGGAAATTAATGGATTTCAAGAATGGTGATTTAATTGTGGCACGAGATTTTAATCTTTATACGGACCCTCAGTTAGATACGACGTTTTGTGTAGAAGGATGAGAGTAGGTCTCTTAGATTTTTAAAGAAAATGCTATATCAATGTTAACTTGTGGATATATGGAGAATTAAGCATATGAAGGACAGAGACTATACGTTTTATTATCATGCACATGAAACGTACTCAAGATTGGATTATATACTGTTGGACCATCGACTTATTGAGTCTCTGGTTCAAGTAAAAATAGAAGAGATATCAATATTGGATCATGCTCCGGTCACAATGAAATTAGTTTGGGGAAATGAGATGACTAGGAGGAAATTGTGGAGGTTAAACGAGACACTTCTACAGGATCAAGAGACGGATCAAAAGATTAAAAAAGAGATAGAGAAATTTATTAAGGAAAATGATTCAGAGAAGGTGTCTGTGGCAATGGTGTGGGAGACTCATAAAGGCTATATCAGAGGTATCCTGATAGCGATTGGAGCAAAAAAAAAGAGAGAAATTAGAGAAAAAATAAATAAGCTTCTGAAGGAAATCTGGGAGTTAGAGCAGAAACATAAAAATAGAGTAACAAAATAGATTATGCAGAGGGTTATGAGTAAAAGAGAGGAATTAAATAATTTTCTGGAAGAAGATAAGAGAAGAGTGTTTAATAAAATGGTATGTGAGAGATATAGATGGGGAGATAGACCAGGAAAATATTTAATGAGAGCTCAGAGGAAAAAGAAATCCAGGAACTATATAGAGAAAATAAGGGACAACAAAGATGAGTTAGTGTATTCAACTAAAGATATAGCTAAAGTGTTTAAAAAATATTATAATAAGCTATATAACATTATTCCCCATAGTAAAGAGGATGCAGGAAAAATAGAAAAAAGACGGACATATTTAAAAGAAGCTGGACTACCGAAATTAGAGGAGGAACAATTAAAATCTCTGAAATCAACAATAACGCAAGAAGAAATATACTTACCATGAAAAAGTACTTTAGCAGGGAAAAGTCCTGGACCTGATGGGTATACTGTGAGATATTATAAAAAATATAAAGAATTATTAGTACCCAAATTGAGGATATATTTGAATGCATTGGGAGGAGAGATGGAAATGAGGAGGGAATCTTTATAAGCCTATGTAGTTCTTATACATAAGGAAGATAAGGATGACACTCAATGTTCAAGCTATAGACCGATTTCCTTGTTGAATACAGATACCAAACTATATGCAAAGGTTTTGGCAAATAGGTTAAAAGACATGATGCTGGAATGGAAACATATGGATCAGGTAGGTTTCGTCCCAGGAAGAGAGGGTAGAGACAATGGATTAATTTCTTTGTTTCTCATACAAAAAAGTAGGAAAGAGAAAATCCCGGCAGTGGTCCTCTCGATATATGCAGAAAAGGCATTTGACAGAGTGGATTGGCGTTATATGTTGGATACGCTGGAAATATTGGTGATGGGACCCAGAATAAGAGAATGGATAAGGAAATTATATAGTCAACCCTCTGCAGCGGTCATGGTTAATGGGGAATTGTTGGAGAGCTTTGGAATGCGGATTGGAACTAGACAGGGAGGTCCTTTGTCTCCACTGTTGTATGTTCTATCTTTGGAATCTTTGTTGGCTACAATAAGAAATAACATAGATATAAAAGGGATCAGGATAGGACAGACAGAGCATAAGGTGGCAGCTCATGCAGATGATATGTTGTTCTATGTGGGAAACCCAAGGATAACATTACCAAACTTAATGAAATCATTGAGGGAATATGGAGAGATGTCAAACTTAAAAATTAACCCAACTAAAACGGAGATTTTAAATATAAATCTTTTAAGCAGCGAGAAAAATATACTGCACGAGGAATTTCCCTTTGTATGGAGAGAAAAAGAATTAAAGTATTTAGGTATAAAATTAACTGTATCTTCTAAGAATTTATATAGATCAAACTATATCCCATTATTAAATGAGATTAAGGATGAACTAAGAAAACTAGGTGGGGGAACGCTGTCATGGATAGGTCGTATAAATCTGCTAAAAATGGTAATTGTTCCAAAAATTCTATATAGATTTCAAATGATACCAATCAAAATACCAGAAGCATATTTTAGAATAATTAAAAAAATGGTAACAAGAATAATTTGGAGGAAAAAAAAACCTAGAATAAGTTACGAAATCTTAAGTAGAAATAAAGAGAAAGGTGGACTGGGAGTTCCAGACTTAAAAAGGTACTATAACTTGGTAATACTGACAAGAATTTTTGATTGGACACATAATTCACATAGGAAAAGTTGGGTAAAAATAGAAAACACACTAAGTAACACAAACCTTAGTAAAATTGTAGGGTTACTCCCACAATTCCAAGAATTAGCAGATAGCACAAGTTTTTCACGCTAAATGTGTTAAGAGTATGGGATGTTTTACATAAACAAAAAGGGTGGGAATATAATCCACTTTTAATGCCCTTATGGTCCACAGATTATTTTCCTCTGGGTAAGGAAAGTGTTGCTGGGAAGTGGATAAAGAAGGAAGATGTACGGTTGAGAGATGTAATGGTGGGGGAGGAATAGGTTCACTTAAGGATTTGGAAAAAAAGACGGAAATATTTACGAGAATTGACGAGTGGCATTATTTTCAGTTGAAACACTTTGTAGGGAAGCTTCCAAGGCCATTGAGAACAAGAGAGGATTGGAACCCTTTTGAGCACTTATTAGACACAAGGGGAGATGGGAAACATGGGATATCAAAAATATATAAGATTCTCACTGGAATAATCACAGATACAAGTCCACCATTTATAGAGATGTGAGAAAGGGATATAGGATTAATGATGGATATGGAAAAGCAAAAGAACATATATAGTTTAATACACAAAAATGTAAATATGAAGGAGGTAGAGTTGAATTATAAATGTTTGGCAAGATGGTATAGTGCACAGAGTGTAGCACACAGATTGAATGGAGATAACTCACCTTTATGTTGGCGTGGATGTGGGGATAGAGGTACAATGTATCACATTTGGTGGGAGTGTCCTAAAATTCAAGAGTATTGGGGGAAAATAGTAGATATGATTCAGAAAATAATGGAGGTTGATATTCCAAAAGACCCAGAGACTTGCCTATTCCATGGTACTAATTTTTCTGCTAACCACTTGCCTACCAGGCACTTATACCCCCTTCCTTACCAGGCCAATTTTCAGCTTTCAGCGCTGCCGCACTTTGATTGACAATTGCGCGGTCATGCAACATTGTACCCATATGAAATTTTGATAATTTTTTTCTCACAAATAGAGCTTTCTTTTGGTGGTATTTAATCGCCACTGGGCGCTTTACTTTTTGCGCTATAAATTAAAAAATGTGCAAAAAATTTGAAAAAAAAAAAAAAGTTTATTTGTTTCTTTTATAAAATTTTTCAAACAGGTATTTTTTCTCCTTCACTGATTTGCGTTGATGAGGCGGCACTGATGGGCACTGATAGGCGGCACTGATGGGCACTGATAGGCAGCACTAAAGGGCACTGATAGGCAGTACTAATGAGGTGGCACGGATAGGCGGCACTGATAGACAGCACTAATTAGGGGTCACGGATAGGCGGCACTGATATGCAGCACTGAAAGGCGGCACTGATAGGTGACACTGATGATGGGTACTGATAGACGGCACTGACTGGCATCACTTCTGGGCACTGACTGGCGGCACTGACTGGCACAACCCCTGGGCACTGACTGGTGGCACTGACTGGCAGCACTGGTGGGCGGCACTGGTGGGCAGCACTGGTGGGTGGGCACAGGTGGGTGGCACTGGTGGGCACAGGTGGGTGGGCACAGGTGGGTGGCATTGCTGGGCACATGTAGGTGGCACTTCTGGGCACAGGTAGGTGGCACTGCAGAGTGGCACAGGTGGGTGCACTGCTGGGCACAGGTGGGGGCACTGCTGGGAACGGGTGGGCGGGGCTAGTGGGCGCACTGCTGGGCGGAACTTGCGGGTGTCACTGCTGGGCACCGATCATCAGGGCACTGATCATCAGTGCCCTGATGATCGGTGCCGATCCCCGCTCTGACAACTGCCGGTTCTCGGCAGTACTTTCCTCACGATCTGACAGCGTGAGGAAAGTGCAGCCGAGAACCGGCACTTGCATTTCCCTGTGATCAGCGTGTCATTGGACACCGCTGATCACGTGGTAAAAGGCCGGTGGGATCGGCCTTTCACCACATCACGTGATCAGCTGTGTCCGTAGGACACAGCGATCACGGAGATCGCCGGGTGCGCGCCCCCTGGGGCGCGCAGGAGAGCGCGTTCTGGGAGGACGTCATATGACGTCCACTCAGAACTGGCCGGCCGCGGTGAAGCCGTCATTCGGCTATGCGCGGTCGGCAAGAGGTTAAGAAATATAAAAAATATGGTTTATTGTACTATCTTAATGCAGCAAAGGGATTGATACCCAATTTTTGGAAGAAACAGGAGGTACCAAAAATAAAGGATTGGATAAATAGGGTGGACCAGATATATAGATTAGAAGAACTTTACCACTTGAGTGAAGATAAAATGGAGAGTTTTCGTACCAAGTGGAAAAGGTGGGAGGATTTTAAGGAGTCAGAATTAATCCTAGAGTATATGGGAGAGTAATAGAGAAATAATGTGGATATGTTTCTGAATTGGGGTCTCCAGTGGGAGTGGGAAAGATGCAGAGCGGAGGTTTTGGGGGGTTGGAGGAAGGGGGGGTATGTGGTAGGGGGGGAGGGGAGGGGAAATGTTAAGCATTTTTGGGTAACAATCAGATATTATGACAATCAAATCCGTGGTAGTTGTATGTGTTTATCTGTATACGGTTTGTCTGTATAAATTTGAAATTTTGAAAATGTAATAAAATATTTAAATAAAAAAAAAAAAAAAAAACAGCGCTCATGCTGGTGGGAGAAGAATATGACACCAGCTGGAGATTTCAGCTCTGAGTCAGATGTAGGAAGCTGGATTTTTTTCACAGAATTGGTTTTGTGGGTTTTCTCTACCTGAACTCTTTGATCTTTTTTTATCACAACAGACTTCCAAAGTGAAGAATATAGTCCAAAGGATGGATATAGGAATTAGAACAATTGGCTATAACAACACTGAAATATTACATACATGCACAATAAACAAATTGTATACTTTATTATTTTGTATTATTAATATAATACAGGATTTATATAACGCCAACAGTTTGCTCAGTGCTTTACAGCATACATCTTTTGTACTGTTCTTTTCCTAACCACTTGATGCCGGTGGTACGCATATATGGGCCTTAACGCCAAGAGGCCGCATATATGTGTAGCAAAATGTAAACAGCCATGCCGAGAGCGAGTGCCCTGCGCGCTCCCAGCACAGTTTCCGGCAGCTAATGGAAAGCTCTTGATCTCTAAATGCAATCAGGAGCTTTCCGATCATGTGATTGCTGTGACAGCCATGGTGATCACGGTGGTCACATGATCAGAAACCCTGCCCCGCCTCCCAACATCAGAAATTTCCTGTAGGGCCATGAGGCGACAGCGTTAAGGGGTTAAAGTGGTTGTAAACCCTCACATATACCTGGTGACGTGACTGGCCTCTGGTGATATACAGAGATGAAACAAAGCTTCCTACATAAGTTGTACCTGTTTATCTGCAGTCTTCTCTTCTCTACATCCATTCAAAGTGATGAATTTTAAATCTTTAGAAAAAAGGGGGCGGACAGCTGAAATTATACTGTGCAGAGCTCAGTGAGGAGAGTTCTGAGATCTGATTGGAGGGAAGAGACACACACCCCTCCACACAGCTCACAGGAACAGAGCTGAGGCTGTCAATCTGCTGGAGGTTCCTCGTCTGTCACGATTTTCTTGGTGTCAGGAAAACTTGTCAGAAGTGATTCATGCTGATAGCAGAGGAATGAAGCAGAATAGAGAAATGACACTTAGTGCTCTTAATTGAGACAAGTACACACTAGAGGGATATGTTTTGTTCATATTTCATGTCTGGGGTTTACAACAACTTTAAAGAACTATTAACACTCTTCATTTTTAGCTTATCATACTGAGCACAATAAAATAAACATTCTTAAGTAAACTATTTGTTAAAATTCTTGCCCCAGCGCTTGCAGATCAAAACTTTCAATGCTGGCAGAGCCTGAACATGGCGGTGCATGAGAGCACGATGTAAATGCTCTCCGACAAACCTCCGCTTCCAAACCACCCCAAAGAGCCCTCCTAATGGAAATTCCTGGAGACCTACCTGGTTGAGGGGGTTAGTTGGTGGAGCTGTGCCGGTCCGGCGGACAGAGACTGAGAGAGAGCGGGTCCCGGGCTGCCTGAATTGCGCCGGCGGAGTTCAAGGACGGAGCATCGGGTTGCCGGGGAAACGGAGTAACGCGGCATGACCACGTGATGGAAGAGGGAGAAGCCGGCCGGCGTCCCAAGAGGGGAAGGAGACGCTGACCCGCTCCCTAACTCCCTTGCCTGTATGCTAACTTGCCTCCCAGCCTGTACGCTAGTCGGGTGGTGTGCTGGAGGCCTACAGACAGGCCCACAGGCAGCCACATAAAGAAGAAGACCCTGGAGGAATCCCACCAAGAAAATGAACAGAGGTGGAATGCCGGATGGTGGCAGCCTGGAGCCGCCTCACAGGAGACTCGAGTGAGAGGAGGGTGAGTGAGATCGGCCTAGGCTGGCTACATATTGGACTGTGTGATATAATTAAATGCTCAGTAAAGGAGAAAAGGGGGATTCCCAGGGGAGGTGAGGATGGAAAAGAGGAAAAGGGATTAATCGGCCCTAGAAGAGGATATGAATGTGTAAATGGACAAATAGTAAATTAAAACTGGCATCCTAGTACATAGTCTGAATACCTATCCTGGCTTTATAGAAAAAAACAGGTTTCATAAGAAGATACGAAGAACAAAGTACTAAAGGAAGTGGGTTTAAAGGGACCCAAACTGGTACGAATAAAAAATACACGTCCCAGGGAAATGTGACTCTAGAAAGACCCCAAGGTGGAAGTGAAAAAGGGGAAATGGAAATTAGTTTGGAAAATATCCCCAGATTATCTCTGGAAATGAATAGTAGTAGTCAACAAGTGATAGAAAATATGGAAAGGAAAGACTCTGAAAGTGATCTACAAGTACCGAACAAAAAAGAGATGGCGGAAATGTTTAAAAGTTTGGAAAAAACAAGCAAGAAATGGCAACTATTCGGAAAGATTTGGGGCATTTGTTATTGAGAGTGGAAGAAACGGAGGAAAAGGTTAAAACTCATGCCCAAAATATTTCCGAATTAGAAAAAAAGGACAATTACTATTGGGAAAGCTCAGAGAAAATTGCTTTATAAGATAGAGGTACAAGAAAACAGAGATAGGAGGAGTAATCTTAGGATACGAGGAGTCCCAGAGGTTTCAAGGGGGGAAGAACTGCAGGAATTGGTCTGTAAAATCTTAAACTCCATAATGGACAGTTCTGAAACAGAGTTGATTAAACTGGATGGAGTCTTTAGAACAGGAAACGGGAAGGAAAAATCGAGAGATATAATTGTACAATTCCATAAGTATGGAGATAAGGAAGCGATTTGGAGGAAGATCAAGGGAAGAACAATTATTAAGCATGGAGATATAAACATTCAGATTTTTGCGGATTTAGCACCTGAGACTTTGTGGAGAAAGAGATCTTTGAAACCCCTGCTAGAGCAGATGAGAAAACAGAATGTGCATTATAGATGGGGAACTCCAGTGTGCCTAATTGGATGGAAGAACAGGGCTACAGATTATCTGAGATTCCCTGAGGACTTGAGAGACTTCTGTGAAAGACTTGATTTGCAAAGAATAGAGATTCCTGGATGGGAAGAAGAAGAAGAGGAAATAGGAGTTATGGGTAAGGAGGACTTGCAGTGTGTTAGAGGGGGGAGGTAGGGGAAAGAGAGGGGAGAGGGTTACATTTTTTTTTCTCTTCCCCCTCTCTCTCACTTTCTCCTCCATATGGTATCTCTTATAGAGAATTTATAGATATAGAGTGTTTAAGAGTTCAGTGGAAATCTATTGAGCCAATTAGATAGGAGGGTAATTGGGGAGGTTGGAAGGAGGGAGAGCCGTTCATGGGCGGAGTTTAGCCCCAAGGGTGAATCAAAAGTGGGAATAGGCCCACAAATGATTAGTAGGCATTTCACAAGCCTAAAAATGGGAGGGGGAAAAAACAGGAGGGGGATGGGTGGGGGGGGAGGTGATAGATGGGAAGAGGGGTGGGATGGGGTGCTGGAAGGGAGGTGGTGTGGGAGGGGCTTTAGGGACAACACTCTGCACGATAGAAGGAGGTATAAAAGCAGTGATACAAGTATGGAAGAATTACGTTGTATAACATATAATGTAAATGGGTTGAATTGTCCTGGGAAGAGATTTAAGTTATTCAAAGAGCTGCAACATAGAGAAGCTTCAGTGGTTTTTTTGCAGGAGACACATCTTGAGATTAAGGCAAATATTAAGTTGAATTCTAGAAATTACCCAACATGGTTTTATGCAGATTCCCCAATTAGGAGAGCTAAGGGAGTAGCAATAGGGTTTGCAAAAAACATAAGGTTGGAGATAGAGGAGAGAGAAATAGATCCTAAGGGGAGATATTTGTTTTTGAAAGGTAGATTGCAAGAGATGGAATGTACAATTGCGAATATTTATTGCCCAAATAAGAGACCGGAGTTATATTTGAAAGGTGAGAAAACTGATGGCCTTCAAAAAGGGACGCTTGATAGTGGCAGGGGACTTGAATTTCTGTATAGATCCACAAATGGATGCGACCTCTTCTGTGCAGCGAGAGGGAGGTAGGTCTCTGAGAACTTTAAAGAAGGTGATGCATGATTGCCAACTGGTGGATATTTGGAGAATAATACATGGAAAAGAGAGAGATTATACCTTCTTCTCTAATGCACACGAGATGTATTCAAGATTAGACTATATATTGGTTGATCATCAACTTATAGAGATGGTGGCTAAAGTAGAAATAGAGGCAATGTCTCTCTCAGACCATGCCCCTGTCATATTGAAATTAGAATGGGGGAGGCGGTTGACAGGTGGTATAGGATGGAAGTTGAATGAGGCTCTTCTCTTGGATCAGGAGATTGATCAGAAGATTAGAGAAGAGATTGAAAGATTTTTTTCAGGAGAATGAGATGGAGGAGGTGTCGGTGGCTACAGTGTGGGAGTCCCATAAGGCCTACATAAGAGGTATATTGATTGTGTCCGGGGCAAAAAAGAAAAGGGAAAGAAGAGAGAAACTTACTGTGCTGTTAAAAGAAATATTTGACCTGGAGCAGATACATAAAAATGGAATAACAAAAGAGACAAGACAGAAAGTAATAAAAAAGAAAGTAGAGATACTGATGGAGGAGGAGAGGAGAAGAGGTTTTTTTTTAATTTAAATATTTATTTATTTTCCATATAATATACACATTTCTTCATCATTTTCATATAGAAAAAAAACATTTTCCAAACCCTTAATTACTTTTCTACCCCTGATTTATTCCCTCAACGACCCCCAACCCACTCCAAAAACCCACCCACCCCCTAAAATATCCCCATTTCCCCATTAATAAACCCTCCCCCTCTGCATAGTTCTAATGACTTTTTTTTCTCAAATAGAATATACAAGTTCTTCCTCCTCTTCCTAAATTGTTACTTCATGGATCTTGCTACAAAATCTTCCCATTTTCTCCACTTCTTATAAAATAGCCCCATCTTGTCTTCTTGCATGTAATATAATTTCTCCATCTTGCACATCTGATTTGTTCTTTCTACCCAATCCTCCTCCCTCGGTATCTCTGGTCTATGCCAAAACCTAGGAATCAGACCTTTTGCCGCATTCAAGTACAGCCATACCCCGGAGTCTTTATATCTATTTACTGTTAGATCTGTACTATATAATAGACACACCTCTGGGTTCAATCCTATTTTTATCCCAGTGATTATCTCAATTAATTGGACTATTTTCTCCCAGAAGGCTTGTATCATTGGGCACTCCCACCATAGATGATATAAGGTACCTATTCTTCCACATCCCCTCCAACACTCTGGACCTTTTCCCCATTCATCCTGTGTTCCACGTTCGGTGCAATGTGCCATCTCGATAAACATTTATAATTTACCTCCACCTCTCTCATACTTATATTCTCGTGTATCAATCTATATATTTTCCCTTGTTTATCCTCATCTATCTCTATTACCAGATCTCTTTCCCATTTTGCTATATACATTGGCTTTGTGTGTGTGACCAACTCGGTGAGAATCTTATATACCTTAGCTGTGCCCCGTTTCCCTTCTCCACGCGCATCCAACAACCTCTCAAACGAGTTCCAATCCTTTCTCAATCTCAAAGGTTTCGGAAGATTTCTAACAAAGTGTTTTAATTGATGATATCTCCATTCATCTATTTTAATAAAAAGTTCTCTTTTATCTTTTTTCAAATCCTTAAGTGTTCTCAACTGCTGTCCATCCATAATATCTCTCAATTGAATATCCTCTTTTTTTGAACCATTTTCCTATACTCTCCTCCCTACCTGGGGAAAAAAATCTGTGTTCCTAAGTGATATTAATTGTGAATTGAAATCCCATTTCATATATTTGTGCAAATTATCCCACACCTTTAAAACATTTAATGTGAAAACACTCGTGGAATCTTTTAAACCTCTATACCAGCGGTTCTCAACCTGGGGGTCGCGACCCCTTTGGGGGTCGAACGACCATTTCCCAGGGGTCGCCTAAGACCATCGGAAAACACATATTTCTGATGGTCTTAGGAACCGAGACACCGCTGCTCTGTCTCGCGATCTGTGGGCGGGATGATATGCTGCCCCTGTAACCTGGCCACACCTCCGGGATCACTCAACAGCTCCGCCTCCTCGCCGCTGATTGGCCACCGGAACTGTAGCTCAGGAGAGGCACACAGGCGGCCAATCACCGGCGAGGAGGTGGAGCTTGGAGAGGAGGAGCCGAGCGGCAGAGCGCGCAGATCGAAGAAGATCGAGGGAGCTGCAGGACCGAGTGAAGAGGAGAGAGGCCAGAGAAGGAAGACAGCTGACAGGTAAGTGCAAATTTTGCTTCTGCAGGCTGTAGATGGGAGAGGGAGAGAGTGAGCCCAGGCTGGAACAGGGGTCAGCAAGGTAAGTATCATTGGTGTCAGTGGGAGGAATAGTGCCCCATCATTTGTGTCACTAATACCAACGATGGGGCACTATTCCTCCCCCCACTGACACCAACGATGGGGCACTATTCCTCCCCCCACTGACACCAACGATGGGGCACTATTCCTCCCACTGACACCAACGATGGGGCACTATTCCTCCCACTGACACCAACGATGGGGCACTATTCCTCCCCCCACTGACACCAACGATGGGGCACTATTCCTCCCCCCACTGACACCAACGATGGGGCACTATTCCTCCCCCCACTGACACCAACGATGGGGCACTATTCCTCCCCCCACTGACACCAACGATGGGGCACTATTCCTCCCCCCACTGACACCAACGATGGGGCACTATTCCTCCCCCCACTGACACCAACGATGGGGCACTATTCCTCCCCCCACTGACACCAACGATGGGGCACTATTCCTCCCCCCACTGACACCAACGATGGGGCACTATTCCTCCCCCCACTGACACCAACGATGGGGCACTATTCCTCCCCCCACTGACACCAATGATAGGCACTATTCCTCCCCCCACTGACACCAACGATGCGGCACTATTCCTCCCACTGACACCAACGATGGGGCACTATTCCTCCCACTGGCACCAATGATAGGCACTATTCCTCCCCCCACTGACACCAATGATAGGCACTATTCCTCCCCCCACTGACACCAACGATAGGCACTATTCCTCCCCCCACTGACACCAACGATGGGGCACTATTCCTCCCCCCACTGACACCAACGATGAGGCACTATTCCTCCCCCCACTGACACCAACGATGGGGCACTATTCCTCCCCCCACTGACACCAACGATGGGGCACTATTCCTCCCCCCACTGACACCAACGATGGGGCACTATTCCTCCCCCCACTGACACCAACGATGGGGCACTATTCCTTCCCCCACTGACACCAACGATGGGGCACTATTCCTCCCCCCACTGACACCAATGATAGGCACTATTCCTCCCACTGACACCAATGATGGGGCACTATTCCTCCCACTGATACCAATGATGGGGCACTATTCCTCCCACTGATACCAATGATGGGGCACTATTCCTCCCACTGACACCAATGATGGGGCACTATTCCTCCCACTGATACCAATGATGGGGCACTATTCCTCCCACTGACACCAATGATGGGGCACTATTCCTCCCACTGACACCAATGATGGGGCACTATTCCTCCCACTGACACCAATGGTGGGGCACTATTCCTCCCACTGACACCAATGATGGGGCACTATTCCTCCCACTGATACCAATGATGGGGCACTATTCCTCCCACTGACACTATTCCTCCCACTGACACCAATGATGGAGCACTATTCCCCCCACTGACACCAATGATGGGGCACTATTCCTCCCACTGACACCAATGATGGGGCACTATTCCTCCCACTGATACCAATGATGGGGCACTATTCCTCCCACTGACACCAACGATGGGGCACTATTCCTCCCACTGATACCAACGATGGGACACTATTCCTCCCACTGACATCAGTGATGGGGCGCTAGTCCTCCCACTGATACCAATGATGGGGCACTATTCCTCCCACTGATACCAATGATGGGGCACTATTCCTCCCACTGACACCAAAGGCGGGACACTATTCCTCCCACTGATACCAACGATGGGACACTATTCCTCCCACTGACATCAGTGATGGGGCACTATTCCTCCCACTGATACCAACGATGGGACACTATTCATCCCACTGATACCAATGATGGGACACTATTCCTCCCACTGATACCAATGATGGGGCGCTAGTCCTCCCACTGATACCAATGATGGGGCACTATTCCTCCCACTGCAAAATTACAGTTCTGAAGTATCAACGAAAATAATTTTATGGTTGGGGGTCACCACAACATGAGGAACTGTATTAAGGGGTCGCGGCGTTAGAAAGGTTGAGAACCACTGCTCTATACTTTGCTGGGACCCATATACTTTTACTCAGGGTAGTTCCGCTTAATTCATTCTCAATCCCAACCCATCTTTTCCCCTCTGGGTTATGTGTCCAGTCGTACGTTCTCGCTAGGATTACAGCTCTATAGTACCTCTTAATGTCCGGCAATCCCAAGCCTCCCTTCTCCTTATTTCTACTCAGCAGGTCGTATGATATTCTAGGTTTTTTGTTTTTCCATATATATCTTGTTAGCATCTTTTTTATTACTTTAAAGAACACATCCGGGATTTTAACTGGGACCATCTGAAATTTATATAGGATTTTAGGTACAATTACCATTTATCAGATTTATACGCCCTATCCAAGACGGGTTACCTCTTCCCAATTTCCTTAGTTCCTCCTTGATCTCATTTAAGAGTGGGATATAATTTAGCTTATATAAATTCGTAAATGAAGCAGATAATTTAACCCCTAAATACTTTATGTCAAGAGAACCAGAGAGCACACAGAGACAGATTGCACAGAACCCAACGTGCTTTTATCGGGGAGGTTTTTGGGGGACAGACAACAGTTCCTTTAGTCCACACATCCACACCAGACACAGCAACACAGTACAGTTCTCTGGAAGGCAATATGGAACAACAGGGGTATTGTAATCCACAGGGTTAGTCCACACAGGAGGCTCCAGGCAGGGATGGGTTAAGTCCAGGTAGGTTCACGGAGAACGAGGGGTTAAGTCCAGGTAGGTGATAGATCCAGGCAGGTTCACGGGGACAGCAGAAGATTCCTCCACAGTGCAGGGATTCGAGGCAGCACAGACAGTCCGGGAGATGAGGAGGAGGAAGGGGGGATGAGAGGAGCTGGCCCTCAGCACAAAATAAGGGGGGATATCCTCCTGCGCTTAATATGGGTAGGTCCCTATCTACTAGCTGCAATCACTCAAACTCAACCAACAAGTCAAAAAATACCGTGCATTAAAATAGTGAAGCGCTCCCAAATTATCTAAAAAATTATTCAATAAGTGAAAAATTACATAAACACTTCTAATAAATACCCATATACTATTAACTCATAATAGATCTGTGATAAAAATACCAAAATATACAATTCATAAAATATACCCAAATAACAGTGATAAAACCAATTGACATAATACTGCTGATTCATAAAAATGTGACAAATCGTGATACTTGTGACACAACTGAATATCAAAAAAAATTATATAGTGATACTGCGATAAGTAAATACATATATCTGTGGTGAACCCTATAACAAATTAGAAAAAATTGCTTCTTAGATCAAAAAAAAATATATTTTTTATAAATAAATAAATAAACTCAGTGTTTCAAAAAAACTCAAATAATCCATGCAAAAAAATGTGAAACACTCTGTGATCTTCACTTCTAGTGCTCAAGAAAGGAATCCTCCAACGGCAGAAATGCCTGCTCACCTCCCCTCCTCGACCCACACAGGGCCAAAAGGCAAAAAGGCTCTCCTTAAAGGCAATCCTTTCCTCCAGGCAACTCAGGCAGGAACCTCAGGACTTCCACTCCACCTCCTCTCACCACGTCATATAGGGCACAAACAGAAACTTCCCATAGTGTAACACCGTTTATTGTAAATAATATGGCATAACAAACTTTCCAACTCACATGGTAACTTTGGATACAGCGCTTTTTCACCTCACATCATGGGTGTACTCTCATGCAGGGAGGGAAACCAATATGGCCGCTGCGTCCGGACAAAAACGTCCCCACGTGACCGGAAGTGACGTAATATCGTGCTGGGAATGGCGTTCCGACGCGTTGCGTCACGTGCGTCGTGACTTCATCAGGGTACCCTGATGAAGTCACGACGCACGTGACGCAACGCGTCGGAACGCCATTCCCAGCACGATATTACGTCACTTCCGGTCACGTGGGGACGTTTTTGTCCGGACGCAGCGGCCATATTGGTTTCCCTCCCTGCATGAGAGTACACCCATGATGTGAGGTGAAAAAGCGCTGTATCCAAAGTTACCATGTGAGTTGGAAAGTTTGTTATGCCATATTATTTACAATAAACGGTGTTACACTATGGGAAGTTTCTGTTTGTGCCCTATATGACGTGGTGAGAGGAGGTGGAGTGGAAGTCCTGAGGTTCCTGCCTGAGTTGCCTGGAGGAAAGGATTGCCTTTAAGGAGAGCCTTTTTGCCTTTTGGCCCTGTGTGGGTCGAGGAGGGGAGGTGAGCAGGCATTTCTGCCGTTGGAGGATTCCTTTCTTGAGCACTAGAAGTGAAGATCACAGAGTGTTTCACATTTTTTTGCATGGATTATTTGAGTTTTTTTGAAACACTGAGTTTATTTATTTATAAAAAATATATATTTTTTGATCTAAGAAGCAATTTTTTCTAATTTGTTATAGGGTTCACCACAGATATATGTATTTACTTATCGCAGTATCACTATATAATTTTTTTTGATATTCAGTTGTGTCACAAGTATCACGATTTGTCACATTTTTATGAATCAGCAGTATTATGTCAATTGGTTTTATCACTGTTATTTGGGTATATTTTATGAATTGTATATTTTGGTATTTTTATCACAGATCTATTATGAGTTAATAGTATATGGGTATTTATTAGAAGTGTTTATGTAATTTTTCACTTATTGAATAATTTTTTAGATAATGTGGGAGCGCTTCACTATTTTAATGCATGGCCCTCAGCACAGCCTTCCCTCACACACGCAGCCAGGAGAACACAATGGGGGTTTTCCTGCTCACCCTTAAGAATAGAGCTGGTAACCGGATACTTCCTATCGGGTTACCATGGCGACGGGCCCTGTCTCTCAGGTCTCCAGACCTGCCCAGGAATTCCTGCATGAGGGGGAAGGGAGGAGATGGCCTGTTTGTGGATTCCTCCAGCAGGAGGCCAGGCTGCAAGCCAGGGGGGTGAGGGGCTGCTGAGGTCTGCCTGTGTCAGGGACAAAGAGGACTAGAAGTCCCAGCATGGATGGGACAGAAGGGTGGCAGCCAGCAAACCTGGAGGATGGGGAAGGAAGGACCAGCTCCGTGACACTTTATCTCTCTGTTTTTCCATATAAAAGGGAATTCTTTTTGTATTTTTTCTTTTTAGCTAGTTGGGAGATTAACATTTAAAATCTCAGTTTTTGATGGATTAATTTTCAGGTTTGATAACTCCCAATATTCCTTTAAGCTCTTCATTAAGTTGGGAAGTGTTATCCTCGGATTTCCCACATAAAACAACAGGTC
Source organism: Staurois parvus (assembly GCF_062004578.1). Lineage (NCBI taxonomy): Eukaryota > Metazoa > Chordata > Amphibia > Anura > Ranidae > Staurois > Staurois parvus. The sequence continues at coordinate 1,216,723 of NW_028317904.1, forward strand.
ATCTGCAAAAGCTGACACTTTATGATCTTCCCCTCCTATCTGCACCCCTGTTATATCTATATTTTTCCTAATTGTTGCCAGCAAAGGTTCCAGCGACAGCACATACAACAATGGGAACAGTGAACATCCCTGTCTAGTTCCATTTGACATTCCTATAGTTTCTGACCTCTCCCCATTAACCACAATGACCGCGGAAGGTTCTCTGTACAACTTTCCTATCCACTCTCTCATTCTTGCTCCCACACCTAAAGTCTCCAGAGTATCCATCATAAAGCTCCAGTTTACTCTATCAAATGCTTTTTCAGCATCTATCGAAAGCACCACTACCGGCGTCTTCCCCTTCCTGGCCTTCTGGATAAGCAACAGAGTTCTCAAACCGTTGTCTCTACCCTCTCTCCCTGGCACAAATCCCACCTGGTCAGCGTGGATCCAATCTGGCATTAGGTCTTTTAATCTATTTGCTAGGACCTTTGCGTATAACTTTGTGTCGATGTTCAGAAGTGATATTGGTCTATAACTGGAGCATTGAGAAGCATCCTTCCCCTCCTTTTGGATTAGTACCACATGGGCCTGCAAAGATTCCCGCCTCATCTCCATCTCCCCTCCCAGGGCATTCATATATTTCTCCATTTTAGGTAGTAACAAGTCACTATATTTTTTATAGTACCTCACTGTGTAACCATCTGGGCCTGAGCTTTTCCCCTTTATGGTACTTTTTAATGCACTTTTTATTTCTTCCTGCGTGATTTCCATATCTAGGGAATTCAATAGATCCTCCCTTAACTTCGGTAGTCCTGCATTTTTAAAATACACTCTTCTTTTTTCTCTACTCTCTTTACCACTTCTATTTACTAGGTCTTGGGAGGCAATGTTATACAACTTACTATAGTATTCTTTGAACACCCTAGTAATCTCTTTGGTATAATAAACCAGTTCTCCTTTGGGATTTCTTATTTTTTCTATATAATTCCTGTTTTTCTTTTCTCTCAAAGCTCTCATTAAATATTTACCTGGTCTATCTGCCCATCTATATCTCTCACTAGCAACTTTATTAAAGACTCTTCTCTTCTCCTCCTCCAACAGTAACCCCAGTTCTTCTCTCTTTTTTACTACCTTCTGTCTTATCTCTTCTGTTCTTTTATTTTTATGTACCTGCTCCAAATCACTTATTTCTTTTAACAGCCCAGTAAGTTTCTCTCTTCTTTCCCTTTTCTTTTTTTGCCCCAATCGCAATCAATATGCCTCTTATGTAGGCCTTATGGGTCTCCCACACTGTGGCCACCGACACCTCCCCTGTCTCATTCTCCTGAAAAAATCTTTCGATTTCTTCTCTAATTTTCCGATCCACCTCCTGGTCTAGAAGGAGAACCTCATTCAACTTCCATCCTATCCCTCCGGACGAACATCTCCCCCACCTCACTTTCAATAAAACCGGAGCATGATCAGAGAGAGAGAGATCGCTTCTATTTCTATTTTGTCCACCCTTTCTATGAGTTGATGGTCAACTAGTATGTAGTCCAATCTGGAATACATCCCGTGGGCATTAGAGAAGTATGTATAGTCTCTCTCTTTTCCATGTGTCCACTCTCCAATAATCCACTAATTGACATTCATGTATCACACCCTTCAGAGTTTTCAAAGCTCTACTTCCCTCTCTCTGCACGGATGATGTCGTGTCCATTTGTGGGTCCATGCAAAAATTCAAATCCCCCGCCACTATCAAAAGACCCTCCTTAAAGGCCAACACTTTTCTCAAAACTCCCTTCAGGTATACCTCTGGTCTCTTATTTGGGCAATAAATATTCACAATTGTGCATTTCTGTTCTTGTAATCTACCCTTCAAAAATAAGAATCTCCCCTCCGGGTCTGTTTCTCTCTCTTCAATCTCCCGCCTTATATTTTTTGCAAACCCTATTGCTACACCCTTAGCTCTTTTAATCGGGGAATCAGCATAGAACCATGTTGGATAATTTCTTGAGTACAACTTTACATTTGACTTGATCTCTAGGTGAGTCTCCTGCAGAAAAACCACTGAAGGCTCTCTATGCTGCAACTCCTTAAATACTTTATACCTCTTCCCTGGGCAGTTCAAACCTTTTACATTATATGTTAAAAATCGCAAGTTTTCCATAGATCTTATATCGATATATTCTAATTCCCCATTCTAACGTGCAGAGACTTGACCCTAAGATCCCCCCTATCCCTTTTATCTTTCTACTCATATCCCTCCACCCCTCTCCCACTAATCCCCTCCCACCCTCCCCCCTCCTACTCGCCCCACCCCCCCTTTTTAGGCCTTCAAACTGCCTATCAATCATTTGTGGTAATAAAACCACCTTTGATTTTTTGTTTAAACCTTGGGGTTGAGCTCCTCCCATCTACGGCTTACCCACCCTCCGACCACCACGGTTTCCCTCGCTTACTTTAAATCTTTTAACCTTAACGGTGCAATTTAGAGAGAAAGTTAGGATATATATAAAAAAAAAAAACTCACACTATCCCAACTAACTCCTCGCTACCTCCCCCCTACCAACTTCCTGCCATACTTCTTTTCCCCCAATGCCTATTTCAGTCTCTGTTTCCCACCCACTAATCTTCATTCTCTGCAATTCCAGTCTGTCACAGAAGTCTCTTAAGTCCTCGGGAAATCTCAAATATGCTGTAACACCGTTCTTCCATCCGATCAAACACTCTGGGTTACCCCATCTATATTGGACATTCCTTGATCTCATCTGCTCTAATAGGGGCCTCAAGGCTCTTCTTCTCCACAAAGTCTCGTACGATAGGTCCGCAAAAATCTGGATATTTATATCTCCATAGTTTATAGATGTTCTTCCTTTAGTCCTTCTCCAGATCTCTTCCTTATCTCCTTATTTTTGCAGCTGAACAATCACATCTCTTGATTTTTCCTTCCCGTTACCTTGTTGGAACTTTCCTGATCTAAAGACTCCGTCCAGTTTAATTACCTCTGTTTCAGGTCTGTCCATAATAGAGTTTAACATTTTACAGACTTTTTCTTGCAGTTCTCCCCCTTTCAGGATATCTGGGATTCCTCTTATCCTCAAGTTGCTTCTCCTAGACCTGTTCTCCTGTACTTCTATTTTATACTGCAGTTGTTTCTGCGTATTCCTCATCATAGCGGACCTTTTTTCTAAGTCCGAAATGAATTGGGTATGTTTGTTGGTATTTCCCTCCATTTCTTCCGTTCTCTTTAACAGATGCCCTAGATCCTGACGTATATTTGTCATTTCTTGCCTAATAGTTTTTTCCAAGTCCTTAAACATTACGGCCATCTCTCTTTTGTTCGGCACTTGTAAATCTTTTTCAAGATCTTTCCTTGCTAAGTTTTCTGTCCACTGTTGGCTGCTACTATTCAGGCCTAATGACAATCTAGGGCTATTCTCCAAGGTAGTTTCCATTTCCCCTTTTTCATTTCCACTATAGGCCCTTTCTGGAGTCGCATTACCCTGGGAAGTATATTTTTTAATTGAGCCCGTCTGGGACCCTTTAAGCCCACTTCCTTTAGCGCTTTTATTCTTCATATCTTCTGCACTTAGTTTTGCTCTTTAATCGGCGGGAAACTTTAGGCTGTATATTGGGGTATTGATATTAATCGGTCTCTGTCAATTTAACGCTTAATTTTCTTATTTCTTTTCCCAGGTCTCTTCTGGAGCCACTTAGTAATTTCTCATTCTCTCTTCTTTCTGTTTTCACTTTTCCAGATCCCCTGGGAATCCCCCTTCTCTCTTTGTTAGTAATTAGCAGTCCTTCCCCCAGTTCAACACAGTTACACAGTTGCATGTGGGTTCATACGTATGGACTCACCCTCCTTCACTCGTTCCCTCACCCAGTGAGTCGACTCAGATCTCCAGCCGTCCGCTCCCCGCACTCAGCCGATGTCTCTGGGGGATTCCTGCAGGGTCTCCTGTAGGTATGTATCCTCTATCCCCTTCCACTCCTGTGCTGCAGATTCTGGAGATTGAACCGGCGTCTCTGCTCTCCTGTCAGGGAGCCGGCACTTGTCAGGGAACCGGCCGGCGCCTCTGCTTCCCAGTGCTCCTTTGCGGCCAACCAGCGTGGTCACGCCGAGATGCTCCGTCTCCCCGGCAACCCGACAGCTGATCCCAGGTCTCCGCGGCGCGAACACCTCCCGGAGCTCCGCATCCACACTCGCTGTCCTCCTCCTTCAGCACGCCGGCACCCTCTCCCCCTGGGGACCTCCTCGCTCAGGTAGGGCTTTGCTCTTCAGACCTTAGGGGTTATCGTGGTGGTCTACTCGTGGGTTATCGGAGAGCACTCATATCGTGCTCTCCGGCGCTGCCATGTTTAGGCTCCTCCCCTAGCCACTCTAGTAGCCGGGAGAAGAGTTTTTAATAGAGTGGCAAGTGAGAGGTATAGATGGGGAGATAGACCAGGAAAATAATTAATGAGAGCCTTGAGGAAAAAGAAAAACAGGAATTATATAGAAAAAATAAGAAACCCCAAGGGAGAAACGGTTTATTCTACTAAAGAAATTGTCAAGGTGTTTAAGGAATATTATAGTAAATTGTATAATATTACTTCCCAGGATTCAGTAAATAAAAGTGGAAATGAGAGCAGAGAAAAAAGAAGAGTATATTTAAAAAATGCAGGACTATCGACCTTAAGTGAAGATCAACTGAATTCCCTTGATTTATAAATAACGCAGGAGGAAATAAAACTAGCATTAAAGAGTACCATGACGGGGAAAAGTCCAGGCCCAGATGGATATACTGTGAGGTACTATAAAAAATATAGTGAATTGTTAATACCTAAATTGAAGAAATATATGAACGCCCTTTGTGGGGAGATGGAGAGGAGGTGGGAATCTTTACAGGCCCATGTGGTGCTTATTCAAAAGGAAGGGAAGGATGCTTCTCAGTGCTCTAGCTGTAGACCAGTCTCACTTTTGAACATAGACACTAAGTTATATGCAAATGTTTTAGCAAATAGGTTGAAAGATTTAATGCCAGAATGGATTCAGGGGGACCAGGTGGGATTTGTGCCAGGGAGGGAGGGTAGAGACAATGGGTTGAGAACTTTGTTGCTTATCCAGAAGGCTAGGAAGGGGAAAACCCCGATAGTGGTGCTTTCAATCGATGCTGAAAAGGCATTCGATAGAGTAGATTGGAAATTTATGATGGACACTCTGGAGACCCTAGGATTGGGAGTTAGAATGAGAGAGTGGATAGGAAAATTGTATAGAGTGCCCTCCGCGGTTATTGTGGTTAACGGAGAGAGGTCGGAACCTATAGGGATGTCAAATGGAACAAGACAGGGATGCCCACTGTCCCCATTGTTGTATGTATTATCATTGGAACCTTTGCTGGCAACAATTAGGAAAAATATGGACATAAAAGGAATACAGATAGGAGGAATTGAACAAAGTGGCAGCCTTTGCGGATGACCTGTTGTTCTATGTGGGAAATCCTACTATAACACTCCCAAATTTAATGAAGAGCTTAAAGGATTATGGGGAGTTATCAAATTTGAAAATCAACCCAACAAAAACTGAGATCTTAAATGTAAATCTTCCGAATAGTGAAAAAGAAAAGATACAAAAAGAATTCCCTTTTATATGGAAAGATAGAGAGATAAAATATCTAGGGGTTAAACTCACTGCTTCATATACGAACTTGTATAAATCAAATTATATCCCACTTTTAAATGAGATTAAGGAGGAATTAAAGAAATTGGGAGGAGGTAATCCGTCTTGGAGAGGGCGCATAAATCTGATAAAAATGGTAATTGTACCTAAAA